>NC_090279.1:193637709-193857709 GCF_040414725.1 Anabrus simplex
ACCTTAAATGGCAATGGCTGCAGCGGCAGAGCTCATTGTTCATAAGAGGAGGGCTAAGAAGTTTTACACTAGAATGCCAGAAGCATCAAAAAATGACGATGAAGAAACTGCCGCCACATATGCAAAATTCGCCCCTCCGAAATATTCCTGTACAGGTCTCTTTTTTTTGTCATTAAGCAGTTCTGGGTTAACATTTTCAGTATCCATCATTTGAAAGGTAATAAGTTAAAAAAATATACCTTTATCATCAGGGTGAAGGTAATAAATCACTAGATGAGGTGTGCAGCTTTTTAACGGGATTACATAGAGACGGTAAAAAATCTGATCCGTTTCAGTGATGGTCCATCAGGACAAAACAAGAATCACACAGTTGTTAGATGTTCTATGAATCTCTGTGACAAAGGTCGATTTGACAGCATCACCCACAACTTCCCTGTTCGTGGTCACTCGTATTCAGCGTGTGACAGAGACTTCGGGGCTATAAAACCAGTAAAACAAATCGTTTTATTGTACACAAAGTCACCTCCCAAGATATGAGAAGTTTTTAAAACATGGTGGCCTCATTCATACTAAAAAAAATTACTCAGGCGAAACCTCTGGCAAAGGACCAAAAGGAGAATTTCAAGATATTTACATACAAACAGTTAAAACAGGAACAGTCCTGGAAAAGTGATATTATTGCCGTATATATCACTCTACTGGAAAGAGATCTTGCTCCTGACTTCCCTATCCTGATGGCCTACCTTTCAGGAAAAGTAAGTTTATAAACAGAATTTATTAGACATACTTGCCAAATTATTAGTTAGGGTTAAATGTAACAATTTTCTTTGATTCAAAAGCGCATTTCTGGACACGAGTAGTACCATCATGTTTGGAACACCACGAGTATACGTAGCCTGTGATTAGTTCCACTATGTGAGGAACAGCATCTGTCTGTGTTACCTGTGAGTGGTGCCAGTATGTGTGACATACTATGGGTGTACATTACCTGTAATTAGTATGACCATACGAGGAACACCATCGTTCTGATTAGTACTATTAATAGAGGCCGGTGACCTGGATGTTTGAGCTCTTTGGAATACAAGCATCATCCAAGAAAATAAGGCATTGTCAATTGAATCCACCGATTGTTTTGGATTCACTGTCATTTTTCGTCATCCTTCTTTTTAGATTATATTCAGTGGATACATTTTGAAGTTTTAATTCTCATTTCGTTTCGTTGCACATCGTACCATTGGAGACCGATGACCTAGCTGCTGGGTCCCTTTAAAACACAAGCATAATCATTATCATGAAAAGCCATCCGAAAAGGTTAATACAGAATAGAAGAGGCAATATGAGCCTTGCTTTCATGACTTGCAAAACAAGTATAAAGTTAATAACTAGGAAGTTATTGGTGTGGGTGAAACAATCACAAATTTCTCTATGAATATTTGCAAAATATTTCGACTCCCTATTAATTTTCTGGAAGATACGTCAACTGCAGTTTTGAGAGATTCACTCCAAGTTTTGCAAAATCGTCTGTATATCTTAAAAGTAACTTAAATAAAAATCCACTGTTCTAGCCCTTCAGGAAAGCAATTCAATGTTGGAAACATCCTAGGGATATGAGCTACGAATTTTAGGTAAATAAAAGATAATCAAGTATATTATTTATTTATTCGTAAAGATTACAAACCTTTCCTTAATCATCGTCATGCGGTCGATTAGATTAGCAGTTTGCCTGTTTCTACCGCTACGAGCGCTAATGTGAATCAATGCAGAGTTTCACTTAAGCACCACTAGGAGCGCTAATGTGAATCAATGCAGAGTTTCACTTAAGCACCACTAGGAGCGCTAATGTGAGTCATTGCAGAGTTTCACTTAAGCACCACTACGAGCGCTAATGTGAGTCATTGCAGAGTTTCACTTAAGCACCACTACGAGCGCTAATGTGAATCAATGCAGAGTTTCACTTAATCACCACTAGGGGCGCTAATGTGAGTCAGTGCAGAGTTTCACTTAAGCACCACTAGAAGCGCTAATGTGAGTCAGTGCAGAGTTTCACTTAAGCACCACTACGAGCGCTAATGTGAGTCAGTGCAGAGTTTCACCTAAGCACCACTAGAAGCGCTAATGTGAGTCAGTGCAGAGTTTCACTTATGCACCACTACCAGCGCTAATGTGAGTCAGTGCAGAGTTTCACCTAAGCACCACTAGAAGCGCTAATGTGAGTCAGTGCAGAGTTTCACTTAAGCACCACTAGAAGCGCTAATGTGAGTCAGTGCAGAGTTTCACTTAAGCACCACTACGAGCGCTAATGTGAGTCAGTGCAGAGTTTCACCTAAGCACCACTAGGAGCGCTAATGTGAGTCATTGCAGAGTTTCACTTAAGCACCACTAGAAGCGCTAATGTGAGTCAGTGCAGAGTTTCACCTAAGCACCACTAGAAGCGCTAATGTGAGTCAGTGCAGAGTTTCACTTAAGCACCACTAGAAGCGCTAATGTGAGTCAGTGCAGAGTTTCACTTAAGCTCTTATAACTACATTCGGTGTGGACATTTTTCAAAATAAATCAAACACGCCTGCGGGTATTGAACCAAGGAACATATTACAGGAAGAATTATTTAATTAAATTAATTCGGCTAGGATTTAAACCAAAAAGAAAACTAGTAAAGAAACAAGCGATTTTAGGCTGTTTTTCCGGAACTTTAGTTAGCCCAGGAGAGAGAAAACTATCCAAGACTCACAATATGAAACCTTTCCGGGAGCTTTAGCTCTTAAATTTCCGGCACAATTGAGGAAATTTCTTAATTTTACGTTTTTCGTAGTATGGAGACTGCTACTTGGTCTGCTAAGGAATGCTTTAAATATTAAAATAATGCAGCGGATGAGAGGTGGTCGTGTGGAGGGGGGATGCCCGAAAATACTGAATATTGCAACATTTCAAAAATTGTAATGTTTGAAGTTATTTCCTTTCAGTTTCGATGCAGTAATTTTTTTACTGTTATAGTTTTCAGTCTGCCGAAACTAATTTTGAATAAATAAATGTGTAAACTACGTAAAAAATAAAACATATGGTTACATTATTATACTTTAAAAAGAAACAACTTAGTTAAAATAGAATTAGATGTTTCGTTCTTAAAAGGACATCATCAGATTCTAACAAAACACAATAAAATATTTAGAAATATACTAACATGAACTATTTCATTATGATACGTTCCAGATGTCAATTTTTTAAGTATTTAAACAGAAATAAACATACCGTAAAAGATTATTATTGTTGTTATTATTATTATTCTTATTATTAATAATATTTGCTGCCATGTATAGGCTATGAGTACACAATAGTCTTCTATTACTTCTTCCATTTTTTTTCTTTCCTGCCAGAGATCCGTTAGTTTATGACTTTCCTTTAGTTAGTCTTCGGCCGAAATCTTAGACCTTTCTCTGGGGAAATCGAAATCTCGTTACCTGCGACTTTGCTCCTGAAGTTTGCTCTCTCCGAGATGTATTTCCTTGTAATGTTCGCTCTTTTCAATTCCTGATTCACTTCTTGAAAAAGTTATCACTTTCACTTCTCGTGAAGGATGATAATTTTGCTCGCCAGTCTGTTGGTGGACATTCTTTTGACATCCCCAAAAAAACATTCGTCTTCTCTTTCTCATGCTGACTCATATCCCTTCCAACATTTTTGTAGCGTTCCTAATTTGATCTCAGGTAGATGTTAATCCACCTCAGGGATATTTCTTAGCTCCTAAGATTCTCCTTTATTTTTCTATTTCTCCAAAAATATAATTTTAACCTTATTCTTTGCCGTTTATTAAGTATATTTTTCCAGTTTTTCTCTAATCTTCTTATGGAAAACGCTTCCTTCTTTTTAGTTTCCACAGGTCGATGGCGACATGGCACCTGATCCCGGCGCCGCCAAGCGGCGTATTTTGCTGGCCGTCCAAGTGATAACGGTATCCAGCCAGCTGCTGGAACTGGGTGTGCTGATGTTCGCTCCTGACGTCAAGACGTTCGGCCCTCCTACAAGAGACCTGCAGGATCTTGGCCGCCATTTTCGCTCCAGTTACGATTTCATTGTTGTCGGGGGAAGTCCCTCCGGAGCTGTAATCGCTGGCAGGTTGTCAGAGCTCCATCAGTGGTCAGTTCTACTCCTGGAAACCGGCGAAGATGAAGAGGACTCTCACTCCCAATATGATATACAAGACAGTGTGTGCTTTTACAAAACACAACCTCATTTTCGGGAGAGAGTTGTTGGCGGCAACGTTTATCTGCGTGGCAGTAAACGTGAGTATGACAGTTGGGCTGAATCTGGAAACGTCGGCTGGGATTACACTAGTGTGTTAGAATATTTCAAGAAATCAGAAGATATGCGTGTGCCGAAATACGCAGGCTCCAACCATCATGGTACTGGTGGCCATTTGACGTTAGAGGAATATAAATCTTATTCTTCACTCACGGACATAATTCTCAGTGCTGGTGAAGAGTTAGGGTACAGTGAGAATACTGAAATAAACGATGATAATCAGTTCGGTTTCTCAAAACTTTACGGTGCATTACGCAATGGTTTGTGGTGTAGTGCTTCTAGAGCTTTCTTAAGGCCTGCAAGACATCGCAAAAATCTTGATATCAGCTACAATTCTCGTGTGGAGCGTGTGATAATTGATAGAAATTCCACCAAAGTGACTGGAATCGTCTTTAGAAAATTCAACAAGGAATATATCATTCGCTCGAACAAGGAGGTAATCCTTTCCGCGGGTGCAATAAAATCACCTCATATACTTCTAATGTCTGGTGTTGGGCCTGAAAAACATTTAATAGAAAGTGGAATTTTGCCGGTCGTATCTGATTTGCCAGTTGGTTATAATCTACAAGACCACGTAGGTTTTATAGGTCTGTCTTACACACTAAACAAACCTGCATCTGACATTTATTCTAGCATTTCAAATTTGAAAACTGCATTTCAGAACATTTTTTACAGTGGTGATCCGTTTCGGAAAATTTGGGACATAGTAGCGTTTATCAAGAGCAAGTATTGTGAATCTTCTATGGATTATCCTGATCTCGCTGTCTATATTTCAGGAAGTGGAGGAGATTATGGACTGACAGAAGTGTTTTCCAAACATAAAGACTCGTTTTCTACTCTGGGAATTTTGTTGAGACCAAGAAGTAGAGGCGTTCTTAGATTGCGGAGCAAAGATCCTGCAGTATCTCCTGTGATATACGCGAACTACTTAGCAGACCAGAATGATCGTAGAATTCTGGTTGAAACTGCCAAAATAGGGTTGGATCTGTGTAACACTACCGTATTACGAGCTTATGCAGCCGAAGCAAAACCTCATCAGCCTTGTGACCGCCTGCCGTTCATGTCGGAGGAATATTTGCAGTGCGCGTTGGAGCACCACACGGTATCACTGGGTCATTATGCCGGTACGTGTAAGATGGGACCCAATACAGATCCTGAAGCGGTTGTGGACCCTCAGTTAAGGGTGCGAGGGGTTAAAGGGTTGAGGGTGGCAGATGCCTCCATAATGCCCACAATAGTGTCCACAGACCTCGGTGCTACATGTATTATGATAGGAGAGAAGGCATCGGAACTCATCAAGTCGGATTGGGTGAAAACTTCGTCGTCGAGTGAAGAAGAATTCTGTTGAATGCAAGGTGTCTAAACAGACGGTGAATAGGTGATATAGCATTGGCAACGTGTGGTAGAAGTGTCACGTACCGTTGAACACACGGAGCTGAAGTATATTCGTCTGCTACGGCCAGTCGAACATGGTGTGTGTGTGTGTGTGTGTGTGCGTGTGTGTGTGTGAGAGAGAGAGAGAGAAGACTCGTGCCATAGTGCAGTGTAGCAATGCATAGACCAGGGTGCGCACGAAATCCGTATACCCATATGTATGTACAGTCCGTCAGCGATTCCGCTGGTGGCATCCTCATAGATGGCCTAGGCATCACTGAAGAGGCGTACTAGGGAAATAAGGAGTGAGGTAGTTTCCCGTTGCTTTCCTCACCGAGCCAGAGTTGCTATTACATATCAGTCTGCCAAGCCCACTGAAATGCATACACCAACTGACCCTATGAGCAATATTTTCACACCATTCATAGCAGGGACTGGCTGCATAAGGATTGGCATTACTAGTATCGCTCATACCTCAGTCACTTTCATATTGTCAAAGCCAAGGATAAGGCAGAGACAGATCTATGAAAGTAACAAAATTGCTCTAGCCTATACCAGAAGACATAGTGCACTGTAAACACTAGGTCCTGCCAGCAAAGGCATGCCCATATATTAAATTAAACTCAAACTGACATGATATACAAGTTCATATACTCATTTTTTAAAATTTATTTCTAGTTACATCTTAGGAGCGGACGAGTTGGCCGTGCGGTTAGGAGCGCGCAGCTGTGAGCTTGCATCTGGGAGATAGTAGGTTCGAATCCCTCTGTCGGCAGCCCTGAAGATGGTTTTCTGTGGTTTCCCATTTTCACACCAGGCAATTAAGGCCACGGCCGCTTCCTTCCAACTCCTAGCCCTTTCCTATCCCATCGTCGCCATAAGACCTATCCGTGTCGGTGCAATGCAAAGCCACTAGCAAAGTATATCTTAGGAATCCAAAACATCCGTATGTTTCCCTCCATGGTCTCTGAACAGCTGAATACGCCTCCCAAGTTCTGAGACTCATATTAAGCTTCGCACACAGCATTTTTCAGATCATCAGTTCCAACATACCGCTACTTCCTTGCCTGTTCCTTGATGTAACCCCAGAGTGCGTTATTGGGTGTTGTTAGATCGGGGCTCCTTTGTGGCCATGGAAGAAGAGCTGGATCATTGTCCGATCCTCGACCGATCCAGCTATTCCCAAAGACTGCGTTGAGACGTTGTCGAACAGTCATTGCGAAGTGAGCCGGCACCCCGTTGTGCTGAAACTAAACAACGTCTAAGATTCCCGCATTTTGCATCTGCGGGGTGAACGAGTGATTACTCATCTGGAGGTAAATGCTCTGATTAACAGAACGATAAAAAAATATGGATCGAACAAATGCGTTTGGATCATTCCGGCCCAGATCATGACGTGAGGTGAGTTTCGCTTGATTTCTTGAATAAACGTAGATTTTCTTTTCCCCAAAAGTGAACATTACGACTACCTGAGCTGCGATAAATCGCACCTTCTGAGCTATTTTTTGGAATTGTTATAGCATCTGACCACAACCATCAACATGTCTCTTCAAAGAAAATTCCTTGACACTCGTTGGACGCTAACACCTCATTCTCACACCCACTTTGATGTGTCTCCTCATGGTTGATTCCGGTATCCCCAACTCTGATGCACGTTTCCGTATGGATTTGACGGGAGATTGATCGATACATTTTTGCACATCAGCTCAGAGTTCAAATCTGGTGGATGGCGCATCGCGAACACTGCCCGTTAAAAAGGCTTTCTTTTCCCACGCTGACGTCTTCTTTACCGGTGCTGCTTTCACAAACTGCGCAACGAAATCGTCCCTCACATTTTTAATTGATTTGCCACTAATTTTATGCTCATGAATCCTCACAGCGTCCGGCAAACGTTCCTCAATCGTATAAGCACTTGTATCAGCCATTCTTTCAATATCTGGGCACAGACTGCTGTCAATAATCGAATTCGATAACAATGGGTATCTGACAATAGAAATAAATAATGAGTAGGGGTATACGGACTTTGTGCGCACTCTGTACAGTGTTTTTACAAATTTGGTAAAAACGGCAGCAGAGACTCATGCTATGTTGGCGAAACTGTACGGAACAGAGTGGACCTGGCGCAACATCCTGAAAGTGATTGAACGACTCGCAAACATATTTTCTGCGTACGGCTTCTGTTGCGTACCCTTGCACCAACATCACATGCGTCTCCTTCGCCGTTCTTCCGACTTGTAACAAAATTTGGTGTTTATTATGCGTTGCTTCACTGCACTCTGACACGAGTCTGGCCGCCCCAGATTAACCTGTTTCAGCTCGAGATGCCTCTCTATTCACATACGAGTGCACGCAGTGTTACCACACGTTGCCATTGCAATGTCGGTCCATTCCTAGTATACTTTTCAGACACACTTTGTACATATAATTGGTTTCATAGCAAATTTATTCTAAAAATGTTTGTAATAATGACAGTAAGCTGTGGTGTGTGTTCGCGAGTCATTGCCGGGTGGAAGTCTGGCTGAAAACGTGGGGAGTAGATTTAATATGTCATTCATCCCAGGGAATAAGAAAAGTCAAAAAATTTAACTTCTCAGGGGAAACATTTTTTTTTATTTTTAAACAGTATGAAATCACCGATTCACTAAACGTAGTCAAACCATTCTGCGCCATATAAAATAGCTTTTAAAATAAGGGTTTGGTTTGAATTTTGTTTAATTCAAAAATGAATGAAGTATCTGCCTTTGTGTCGTGAATGAAACTAACTGTATTGACCAGGCGTTATTTCCTTATGTGAACCAGTAAAAAACGAAGCGTGTAAGTCACATCTGTGCATTGTTAGCTAGTAAGATTTAATAGTTCTCTATAACAGAGACAGCTGTGTTGTAATTTCACTGTCAATAATTCATTTACAAGATAATAATGCCCACGTCAACATTTCTGCGTCTGCGTAACATGTGGCTATTACATTACCGGTACCTGTGAGTAGTACCATAATGTGTGGAATACCGCGACTGTACGCTACTTTTGATTAGTACCGCAACATGACAAATACCACGGTTCTACTTTACTAGCGATAAGTACCATTATGAGGGTCCGATGACCTAGATTTTGGACCCCTTTAGACAACAAGCATCATCGATTCAGGATTGTGCTTTGGAAGCAGAGCTTGGTTAGTATATCCCATTGTTTTAGGATAGTTTCTGGGAAGGTGGGGCATTACGGGTCGGATCCACTGATTGTTTTTAATTCATATTCACCCATTCATTCTTCATCATCACGTTTTGAATTCTGGTCAGTGGATGATTTTAGACTTTTAAATTTTCGTTACATTTAGTCTCATTTCGTAGCATTAGGGGCCGATGACCTAGATGTGTTCCCTTTAAACAACAAGCACCATCATCATCATCAGTATACCGGCCGGGTACGGAACTGCGGCCTGTATAGACAGATGCAGTTTAGGCTTGCATGTTGCCGTGAACCTGGAAGTTACGGTAAGTATTTTTAAAACTTGACGACCTTTACCGTCATGTGGCGTTGAAAGGTCTGTTTCCACTTTCCTAGACCTTCAAATATTTTGTTACGTCAACTTGTCTTACTAGATTTTGTGTAACTAATAACATTCACTTTCAACTTGTTTGACAGCCCACCCAGCGTGCAGGTTTATATCTTAACGTTAGCAAGGACATGTACCTGCCTGCTATTGAGTGTTCGAAAACGAGGCTTACGAACGAAAGGGAGCACATTAGGTGGATAGCGCTGAGGAACATGCAGTGAGCGGCCGTCCTCTTATTATCTCTTCGTATTCTGACGTAACCTTAATGCAGGCAGTGATGTCCCTGTGAAAAAACAGTTATTAGATATGCCATTGATCATTAGTGCGTGCGGGACACTTATATGTACAAACAATGGCGCTGACAGTCTACCTGATATGTTTCAGAATTATGTTACTTTGCCAATATTCTTATACTTTAGATAGTTGGATAGGGGGCTTCCAGTAGGATGACATCCATAGGAACCGCTTCGGTTATCTACAGTCTTGCCGTTTCACTCTACATGATGGCAAATGAAGGAATGTTTCTCGAGCGTTCTCTGGTTGAGTTTTAATTAATTTTGTTGGGTGAACGCCGAATTTGTCAACAGAGATTCTTTGTATGTATATGACATAGAATGCGGGATAGGACTGAAATTTTAAACTTAGAACAGATGTATCACTCATTACATTTCAAGCAAACCTTGTCCCATTTCCCTACTGGGTCAGGTATGAGGTGAGATGAATCTGTCGTGGCGGGTTTTTATGACCGGATGCCCTTCCTGACGTCAACCTCATCATAGATTTTATCAAATGAAATGAATGACATGATGTATGACAGTAGGGAAGGGAGGGGGTGAAACCCAATGCCGGCACATAGACTACTCCATTCGAATAGCACCGAAGGGTCTGCTCAAGGCTGTATGTCCTCATCCCCGTATGAACAGTGCGAAGAGGTTTGGAATAGAATCTAAACTTTTATTATCAATATATAATTCTGTTCTCTTTTCGTAGTAATTAAATGTTTATGAAATTATTAGCTACTCTACAGTAAAGTTCTTTATACTTCAGTTCTGTGATATTGCATTGATACGAATATTTTGTCTCAAGATTCATCAGCTAAGCCACTTTTGCATTTGGCTTTTAGGTGCATTCATTAATATTGATATTTTGGTTTAAAACCTTTTAAACCATCTAGTACTCCTGCCTCTTTCTGAAACGTTAGTAATCATGCGGGATTTACAGACAGTTTTTATTTCGTCTTGTCTTTCATCGAAAATAATGTTATAGCATTTAGCAAAGGTATCTACACTGTAATATTGAAAATGGAACCTTCTAACGTATTACTCTTTGGAACAAATATACGAAATACGTCAATGAAATGAAAAATGGACAATATTTTCACGTACTCTGTAACATATGTATGACAAATAAAAATGTATACAGTGTTAGCCGACAATGGCCTATGCTGTGAGCAATGGTCCGACCAAATCACTCGGCAGAGGAAAAAAAATCATTTCTTTCAGAACCAAGTACTCTAGTGAAATCAACAAGGTACTGTCACTTGTGTTAGTAGTCTTGCGGGCTTATATTAAGGCGACACTCCGGAGATAAAGATATTTTTAACTAATGTATGGATTTTCACGAAACATTGTGGGAATTTCACCTACATAAAAAGTAGAGATATCACGAACATTTCTTTCATATACAATTAATACATTTTCCAAAATATTTTTTGAAATATTTAATTCCAATTTTTTCATGAAATTTAATTAACATGTAAATGTAAATTCGTAATTAGGTAGATAATACTTCATTTAAAAACACTACGTATCGATTTTTCTGTACATCATTTATATAAGGAGATATATCGTACTAAAGTTTGTGTAATTTTTACGTTCTAAAATTTTGGAGTTAAAAATCCCTACTATTTGAAAAAATTCTGCAGTAAAAAATTCCATGCGCAGGTTTCTTAATATAGCTGTGATACATATACCATACAAATTTTGTTACATTTGGCAGAATATTGTGGGAGAAAATGGGACTTAAATGTAAAATTACAATTGGCAAGAAAAGCATTATTACAGTGGTAAATTTGTTTTTAATTCAGCGGAATAACTTCGTAACAATAAAAAAGAAACTTAATCCTTTCAATTTCAGTCATTAAAAAAATTCACCAAAATATCGATATTTATTCTGGAGTGTCGCCTTAACATCCCAGATCATCATCAGTAGGGCGAAGATTTATAGGCACTAAAATGCTAAAAAATAGTCACTAAATACAAACTTGAATATACCATCTCCTTAGAATTTAAAATTACTCGGCATATGTGAATCATGCCACTTCGTTCTCAGCTAAATGTTTTACGCCAAGGGACAAATGGTCACCAAATAAGGTTATTATTATTATTATTATTATTATTATTATTATTATTATTATTATTATTATTATTATTATTATTATTATTATTATTGAATGTCAGATTCATGATGCAAAGCTGGAACAGGTAGATAATTTCAAGTATTTAGGGTGTGTGTTCTCCCAGGATGGTAATATAGTAAGTGAGATTGAATCAAGGTGCAGTAAAGCTAATGCAGTGAGCTCACAGTTGCAATCAATAGTATTCTGTAAGAAAGAATTCATCTCCCGGACAAAACTATCTTTACACCCTACTGATTGTTAATATTAACAAGCTGAAGATGATTCAAAAGAACTGAAACATTTCCTGGTAAAATGTACAATTAATGTATTTCCATTATTTGTAAACTCCTTTTAAAAGTGTATTTAAGAGATGGAACATTACAATACCTTAAATTTTAAAAAAAACTTCTTTCCCTTAAGTAATACGGACAGAAATCATAAATGGTCCACTGTTTGATCAGTGACATTGCGTGGGCATATAGGACTATCTAAAATCTTGAATCCATGAAAATAATCTCTGAATTTCCCAAGAACCCGTTACCATTCCGGTGAAATTTCCTGTTAAATAAATTCGTTGGGAAAGTCTGTGCGTCACACCGGGGAAGAATGGTTCTGTAAGTGAACCCTTCGTCGTTTGATCCAATTCACTGTGCTATATTCGTAAGCTCTCATCTCTCAGTTCCTTGATCAAAAACACTTTTAGAAATGTTGCTGTAGCACTCGCTAATTTCACTCTCGTGTACTGCTTCGTTGGCCAGATGATCCGCCTGCTCGTTGTTTACATCAAAGTCGGGAAGGTTTTCCGGACTATATCCAGCGAAGCACTGTGTATCCTGACAGGATTGACACCTATTCATTGTTATTACTGTAAAACTAAAAACCAAATTCTGAAAAAAAAAGACATTTTTTTCTTTTCTAATAGAACAATGTGGAGTTTCATATACATTCTGATGCATTATTTGTATAGGCATTCCTATTAGAAGTATTATTTTCTTTACTTCTACGCTAGGTGCATTTTAATTGAACATTCCACTGATTTGCATTATTATTATTATTATTATTGATGTATCAGGAAGTTCTTGATCTAGAAGGCTGTGGTTTGGCTCGTTTTAAGCTTGCGGAAGTTGGTTATCCTGTCGCGCTCTAAAATGGCTACCTACTTTTGTTTACAAACAGATAATTTGTAATAAAGCTACACATTTATTGAATTCTTCTTGTGGTTTTACATGCCTTTCATCTTTATATTGATCCGTATTTTTACAAATCTCATGTGTACAAGAAAACCGAAGAGGTAAGAGATTCTACAGACTGGATAATTGTGAACCATGTGGTGATAATGTGCCTGATGATTCTAAGGAAATGGATATTCACAATGACGGTGAAAGTGTAGCCACGCCGCCTACTGATTCTAAAAGAAAACCCAAGCCTGAAGAATAATTTTAAGAAGATAAGATTTAATATTTTTAAGTGTATTGTTGAGGAATGTGTTGGTCTAGGAAACAATGTAGAGGAATTTTCTATTATTTTTTCGTCTTCAGACTTGATTTTCTTGACAGTTAAAATCTCTCACCTATGTTCCTTTTTCTCTAAAATCAAACGACGTAAAGTCATGAAACTTTAATAGGTACTTCATGTGTATGTAATACACAAGTGGATCTATAGTCACGTAATTTTGACGAATACCTTTAGAGTTACGCCTCATAATTCATGCATTGTTTAAATTACAATTTAACTCTTCAATCAAAAATGATACTCCTGCATTTATTGAATTACAGTTCCGATTGTAGGTCCGAAAAGTTGAGAAGAATTGAGGAATATGCTGTGTAAATATCACACATTTATCTTTAACAGCTTTTTTATAGAATGGAACATGAACTACAGAAAATTAACATTCGCGATATAGGGCATTCGGCAGAAGGGAGTGCAGAATTATACAAAACTTTGAAAGAAACGAGACAAAATAATTGAATAGAGCTTGCAGTGGAAATTGAAAACAAATTACATCCAGTAGAGAACATCCCAGTTAGCTACTTCTACCTATGTATGTATGATATGTTTTGTATGAACATAAAGAAATAAATCAATCAATAAATGAAAAGCACACATAGTAATAAAAACATACCTCCTATTTCTGTTGCATCCCGTGCCGTACTGTTACCTTCAGATGTACGGAAGCAAGAATGCTTGCTGCAAGTTTTTGGTGGTTCTGTGGACCCGTTTGGGAAAGTGTACCGCAGCGTATGATGCCAGGTTTAATTCGTGAACCGGTTTCCCCAGTCGTTACGTGTAACTTGTTACGTCTTGAAACTTTGCTCCTGCACTACATATAATCAGTTCTAAATTATAGTTTATATTCGTTTCACAATACAATCGGATATTCGTAAAAAAAAAAAAAAAAAAAAAAAAGGCATGAGAGATTTGGCGAGAGTGAACCAGATGGATGCTGCGTTTAGACGGTGCCACTTTTCTTCCCGCTGGGGGCCGCATGCATCAATCTTGTCCACATATAATATGCGCTCCCAACGACGTAGAATAACCTTTACCTACGCTATAATACGTGAGGAAAGCAACGGGAAACTACCTCACTCCTCATTTCCATAGTACGCCTCTTCAGTGATGCCTAGGCCATATATGACAGCTGATGGCAGAGCTGTTGAGGATCCCACCAGCGGCATCGCTGTCGGACTGAACATACATACATACATACATACATACATACATACATACGCTATAATACAAGGCCTTAAATAATAATAATAATAATAATAATAATCGTATGGCCTCAGCTACCGTGTGCGGCGAGTTGGCCGTGCGCGTAGAGGCGCGCGGCTGTGAGCTTGCATTCGGGAGATTAGTAGGTTCGAATCCCACTATCGGCAGCCCTGAAGATGGTTTTCCGTCGTTTCCCATTTTCACACCAGGCAAATGCTGGGGCTGTACCTTAATTAAGGCCACAGACGCTTCCTTCCAACTCCTAGGCCTTTCCTATCCCATCGTCGCCATAAAACCTATCTGTGTCGGTGCAACGTAAAGCCCCTAGCTACGGTGTGCAAACATTTCAATTTGACGCCATCTGGCTGTCTGCTCGTCAATTTCGACGTTCTGTTTTACTCTAGGCCCACTAGATGACAGACCGAGTAAACCGAAACTCTCTTGGGCGTCTGTGGCTGAGATTTAATGAATTTTATCGGGTAAACACCAAATTTGTCACCAGAGATTTTTTACATGCCGACATCGTACGGCATGGAGTGTCGAATGGACTTTTTCCGCCCTTCAAAAATCCGACTGCGTCTGCCGGGTTTGAACCCGCTATCTTGGGTTTCGGAGGCCGACACTCTACCACTGATCCACAGAGGCAGCTATACAGGGCCTTGAGATACATTCACGGAAATAAATAAATTCCCATACGACTGCTAAATTCAGTGCGGGGCACATAACACGAACGAAACAAAAATATTCTACGTCAAATATATGTTGTATTATGACATTTTGTGGAAGAAAATGTTACTTTAAAAAATAAAATGTCTTCAGAAACACATAATGAATCACTAGCGGATTATTTATCTGGCGGGGACATAAGTCCGTTAGCATTGGTATGCATGAAATAAATGAAAATCCACAGCCTTTTTCCAGTCATTAGGCCGGGTCAGGAATGGAATGAATGAAGCCCTCCATCTTGCGGCGAGGATATAAATTGTGCCGGCTGCCGAAGCCTGTCGCACTCCTCTGAAGCAATGATTAATGAAATGAAATGATATTGGAGAGTGTTGCTTGAATGAAAGACGACAGGGAAGACCTCCGCTTTGTCCAGCACAAATCTCACACAGAGTCACCGGGATTTAAACCACGGTATCCAGCTGTGAGAGGCCGGCGCGCTGCCGCCTGAGCCACGGAGGTTTCCTTTGTAATGCATACAGCAGCACTTTTCAGCCTGGTGAGGTCACAAACCCGCTCTACAACAGCGATCACACAGGCGTCCTTGCACTGGAATAGCTAGGAGTTGAGTCGGCAACTTGTCCGTCCACGCCGTTAAGTGGTTATGCATACCTTCCAGGCGTTCTGAATGGTGATACGAACGGACTCGTTTTGTCCCCACCAGATAATATACGTATGAGATAGACCCAAATTAGTTTGGGGGAATAATTCTTAAAAACTGTTATTTCGAAACAAAATTTATTTTCAAAAATTCACAGCGTTTTCTATATTTCTAAATTATCGAACATTATTCACAACCTGTAAAAAATTAAACACGATTATCAGTGAAATAATTTTCACTGTTTTTTCCTTGTTTTACAAATATTCTTCACTTTTTACGCACTTATGAATGAAAACACTTTAATTGAGCCATTGTTCATATCAGAGTGAAAGTAATGTATGTATAATTTGCATTTGTTCTCGTCTAAACGAGGACCAAACACACTTCTTCCAACGTACCACTACGAATTGTTTTCTTGCATCGCAGAAGTCAAGCATGTCAAACAAACATGCATTTTGTGTGTGTGTTTAGCTAGCTACCAACGGTTTACGAGTTTGCTTTGCTATTGACGCACATTAGCGAGTAAGAAACAAACTGAAATGTCTCAAGAGGAAATTATTTCCTACACCACAACACTTGATCATTTGGGATGGCATTGAATAAAATCATTCGAAATTCAGATCAACGGATTACTTGCGGTTGTTTAACAATCAGACACTTCACTATTCATCACACAAATACAGTCAAATATCGATATCTGGTAGGGTTAAAGAATGTTAAAATAACATCAACTTACAGAATATTCTATATATAAAAGTTTTAAACACCCCGAAGGAGAGACTCTATAGTAAATTGATAATGCCCAGCATTGATCATTTCCGTAGACTTGGTGCTCGCAGCAGAACAGTGGCATATAATTGCTGTTAATAAAAAAACCTCGTATCTCCCGTAATCTGAACTTTTCAGAAAGAACAAAAATGTTTGTTTGAAAACAAATATGTGTTTTATCATATTAACTGCCACCTCATCTTAATGTTAGGAGCGGTGACATTAAGAGGTTGTTGACGATCTTTAGTGTTCTTTGCGAGACAAGTAACATGCCACGTTCTCTACCAATAATTAAGAAATCTGGTGCGTTGGTTTTTCTGTTAAGGATACGTGGTGTTTGTTGGGAGACTAACAGTTGCCCAAATCAGCCGCTTTCTGTATTATTAATGGTTCTCGTCGACAGTTTCACTTGTAACACCAGCCGAGTGTTGGCCAGTCACAAGGGGACACTAGCAACAGCTACATGTCGCGGAGATGAGGATGCTTCGCTGGCCATTGGGACTCACTAGACTGAACTACAACAGAAATGAGGATTTTCAGATGGCATTTGCTGTGGCCCCAGTCTCTGAGAAAATGCGAAAAAATCGTTTGCAATAGTATGGCCACGTGATACGCAGAAACGAATCTTCAGTTGCGAGAAGGGCATTAAACTAAAGTCCTGAGGGCCGCAGACTACGAGGGTGACCAAAGAAGCGCTGGTTCGACGCTTTGCGGGAGAACATGCATGTGGCATGTCTCTGCTGAAGATGCACAAGACCACATCAAGTGGAAAAAGAAGTGCAGAATAGTAGACCCTGCAATTGAGCAGGATAAATGCTGAGGCGGAGGAGAAGAAGATGATGATAAAGAACTTTGGTGCGTTGGTTTTTCTGTTGATGATCTATGGTTTTCGTTGACGGTTTCAGTTAAAGACCGGTTGCACCTGATCAAATCAACTACCTTAACTAAATTCAAGATATTTCTTGCGTTGGATTTTCTGTTCAAGTTCTGCGGTGCGCGTGGACCAGTAGTATTTGATCATATTGGTCACCTTCTTGTGTTCTCTTGATGATCTACGGTGTTCGCTGACGATATTGGCTGCAGGACCAGTCGTGTTTGATCATATCGGCCGCCTTCTCTGCTATCATTATGACTGGAGCGTTGGTGTTCCCACTGACGATGAAGGGCATTATGGACGCGTCGACAACCCTGAGCCCCTTCGTGCCGTAGACTCGCAGTCGGGGGTCCACGACGGCCATTGGGTCCCAACTCGGTCCCATTTTGCAGGTGCCCACAGGGTGGTAGATGGTGAGGGTGTGATGCCTAGCCTGGCACGACAGATACTCGTCCGACATGAAGGGAAATTTGGAACAGCCCGGAACAACCATTGGACTAAGCTCAGACTTCAACTTCTGCAGAGCATGCGTCTGACTCAGCTGGTAGCCAAGCTTGGCGCCTTCAACCTGAAAAAAAAGTACGATTATAGCAAACACGGTAACATTTATTTATTTATTTATTTATTTATTTATTTATTTATTTATTTATTTATTTATTTATTTATTTATTTATTTATTTATTTATTTATTTATTTATTTATTTATTTATTTATTTATTTATTTATTTATTTATTTATTTATTTATTTATTTATTTATTTATTTATTTATTTATTTATTTATTTATTTATTTATTTATTTATTTATTTATTTATTTATTTATTTATTTATTTATTTATTTATTTATTTATTTATTTATTTATTTATTTATTTATTTATTTATTTATTTATTTATTTATTTATTTATTTATTTATTTATTTATTTATTTATTTATTTATTTATTTATTTATTTATTTATTTATTTATTTATTTATTTATTTATTTATTTATTTATTTATTTATTTATTTATTTATTTATTTATTTATTTATTTATTTATTTATTTATTTATTTATTTATTTATTTATTTATTTATTTATTTATTTATTTATTTATTTATTTATTTATTTATTTATTTATTTATTTATTTATTTATTTATTTATTTATTTATTTATTTATTTATTTATTTATTTATTTATTTATTTATTTATTTATTTATTTATTTATTTATTTATTTATTTATTTATTTATTTATTTATTTATTTATTTATTTATTTATTTATTTATTTATTTATTTATTTATTTATTTATTTATTTATTTATTTATTTATTTATTTATTTATTTATTTATTTATTTATTTATTTATTTATTTATTTATTTATTTATTTATTTATTTATTTATTTATTTATTTATTTATTTATTTATTTATTTATTTATTTATTTATTTATTTATTTATTTATTTATTTATTTATTTATTTATTTATTTATTTATTTATTTATTTATTTATTTATTTATTTATTTATTTATTTATTTATTTATTTATTTATTTATTTATTTATTTATTAAACGCCATTGTCATAAAGCAGCAGGAATAGATTAAATTAGACCTGAAATGGTGAAAAATAGGGGAAAGTCAGTGATGAAATGGCTTCATAGAGTAATAAGGTTAGCATGGAGTGGGCCTATTAGTAAAGTACCTTCCGATTGGACGAAAGCAGTAATTGCACCTAACTACAAGCAAGAGAACAGGAAAGATAGCTACAACTGTCGAGGTATCTCATTGATCAGTATACCAGGCAAGTTGTTCACTGGCATCTTGGAATGGAGGGTTCAGTCAGTGGTTGAGAAGAAGTTGAATGAAAATCAGAGTGGTTTCAGACCACAGAGGGGTTGTCAAGATCAGATTTTCAGTATTCGGCAGCTAATTGAAGAGTGCTACGAGTGGAATAGACATTTGTGTTTATGGTTCCTAGATCTAGAAAAGGTACGACAGAATACGAGGCAAAAGATGTTCGCCGTACTGGGGGACCATGGTATTAAAAGTAGATTATTAAAATCAATCGAAACATTTATGCTGATAATTGGGCTGCAGTGAGAATTGAAGGTAAAAAGAGCTCTGGGTTCAAGATACTTACAGGGGTTACACTAAGCTGTAATATTCCGCCTTTGTTGTTCGTAGTTTATACGGATCATGTGCTGAAAGGTATTAATCGCCATTGAGAAATTCAGTTGCGTGAAAATGTAGTAAGTAGTCTGGACTATGCTGACGTCTTTGTCTTAATGGCAGATTGTGCCGAAAGCCTGCAGTCTAATATCTTGGAACTTGAAAATACTTGCTATGAGTATGGTATAAAAATAAGCCTTTCGAAGATTAAATGGACGTCAAAAGGTAAGAAATGTAAGAGAATTGCATGTCAGATTGGGGATACAAAGCTGGAACAGGTAGATAATTTCAAGTATTTAATATGTTTTTCTTCCAGGATGATAGTATAGTAAGTGAGATCGAATCAAGGTGCAGTAAAGCTAATGCACTGAGCGTACAGTTGCGATCAGCAGTGTTCTGTAGGAAGGAAGTCAGCTCCCGGACGAAACTATCTTTACATCGGTCTGTTTTCAGACCAACTTTGCTTTACGGGAGTGAAAGCTGGGTGGACTCAGGAGATCATAGAAGTAACGGACATGAAAGTAGCTGCAATGATCACTGGTACAAACAGGTGGGAACAATGACAAAAGGTTACTACGGAATGAGGATATAAAGGCTAAGTTAGGAATGAACTCGATGGATGAAGCTGTACGCATAAACTGGCTTCGGTGGTGGGGTCATGTGACGCGAATGGAGGAGGGTAGGTTACCTAGGAGAATAATGGACCCTGATATTTAGGGTAAGAGAAGTAGAGGGAGACCAAGACGACGATGGCTAGAAGCAGTTTCTAACGATTTAAAGATAAGAGGTAAAGAACTAAATGAGGCCATGGCACCAGTTTTTTTTTAAATTAGTGCATTAATAATATTATATATTTCACTGATGTTTACTATATTTTTATGTACGTATTCCCCACTTTGATATTACATAAACATCCGGGCCCTAGTAATGAAATTCTCAGGCAAATATATAACATTTTTTTGTTTGAGTCTTCAGTCCATAGACCGGCCTGATGCAGCTCTTCACTCCACCGTATCCTCTGTTAACCTTTACATTTCTACGAAACTGCTGATCCTACACATGCTCTAATCTTCTTGTCATGTTAGTATCTTTGTCAACTACCGTTCTTCCCGCCTACACTTCCCTCATAAACCAACTGAACAAGTCCTGCGTGTCTTAAGATGTGTCCTATCATTCTATCTCTTCTTCTCGTCAAATTTAGCCAAATCGATCTCCTCTCACCAATTCGAGATTCGATCTATCGATCTCACCTTCATCATTGTTCTGTAACACCACATTTCAAAAGTTTCTATTGTCTTCCTTTTTGAGATAGTTCTCGTTCATGATTCACTTCCGTACAATGTCACGCTGTAGACAAAAACGTCTTTCTAACTCCTATATTAATGTTCGAAGTGAGCAAATTTGTTTTCTTAATAAAGGCCTTTCTTGCTTGTGCTAGTCTGCATTTTATGTCCTCTTACTTCTGCCATCGTTAGTTATTTTACTGTCCAAGTGACAGTATTCATCTACTTCCTTTAGATTTAATTTCCTAATCCAATATTTCCTGCATCAGCTGACTTCGTTCAAATGCATTCCATTACTTTCATTTTGGACTTATTTATTTTCATCTTGTACTCCTTACCCAAGACTTCGTCTACACCATACAGCAGACTCAGATAAAATAACAATATCATCAGCAAATCTCAGGGTTTTGATTTCCTCTCTTTGGATTGTGTTTCCATTTCAAAATTCCTCTTTCATTTCCTTTACTGCCTGTAATAATATTTTTTTAAATGCGAGGGAAAACTGCAACTTTGGCTCACTTTTGTCTGGATTGCTCCTTCTTTTTCAAAGCCTTCGATTCTTATCACTTCAGACTGATTTTTATACAGATTGTAGATAATTCTTCATTCTCGGTATCTGATCCTGATGACCTTCAGAATCTCAAATACCTTAGTCCAATGCACTTTATCAAATTCCTTTTCTGTTAACATAAAATGATGAAATGTCTAGTGTAGTGCTATGTTCATAAGTAAATTAAAAATAAATAAATAAATAAATAAATAAATAAATAAATACAAATTAAATCTACTAATGTTGCCATTGATGCTTTCGCGGCCCGTACTTATGGATATGATACTGTATAAGCTTTTGGGCTTATGCCGTGTCAAGAAAATAAGGTGAAATTCTTTACGTTACGTTTCGCAGAGAACTGTGCTCTGCGTCATCCAAATTCGATCGCTCCTCATCGCCAGATGTTTCATTCCAGGCTTGTGTCAGTGTCATATGTTATGTACGCATGTTGTGTGAGCCTTTAGACTGATTCTGATGCTTCGGTCAGCTCCCGCTTCGAACGCTATCGTTGTGCCACGTCCGGGGGCCATCTGGTGACGGATGAACGTACCATTTCCACTTCTATTATAACGTTTAAATTTCAAAAATGTCACTGTTTAAGAAGCCTTTCTCGTGGACAGTCGAGATTTTCTTCTGCCTAGCACAGTTCTCTGCGAAAAGTAAAGAATTTCAACTTATTTTCTTGACACGGCATAAGCCTATACAGTATCATGTCTAAAATCGACCAATTTTCTCCCTCGATTTTATCATAATTAAATCCTCGCCCTCTTGTTGAGACTTAGAAATGCAGCTTTTGAAATTAGCCGCCTGCCCCTTAAGACTACTTACCAGCACTTGGAGATCTCGCTTGTCTTGGAAGTAGTTGGGCACGATGCTAGGCGGTATGTTGGGGTCTCTGCTGACCAGTTTCAGTCTGCCCCTACTCCTCGGTCGTAGCAAGAGGGGTACTATCGTGTAGCTGTCTTTATAGAGCAGAGATTCGAACATGGAAGCGTAGTACTCATCCGTCAACCCACAGTCTCGTTTACCGAACAGTCCACCGTCCGTATTGTCAGCGTACGCCGTCATGAACAGCTGAATATCTGGCCAATCCTCTGAGGCGTTTGCATACCTGAAATTAAATAATGATTATTAATAATAAAATCATAATTAATGAATTAATTAGCAAGCGAACATCTGGAAAAAAGAGACTATCTATTTTGATTTATACACTGACTGACAGAGCAAATGCAACACCAAGAAGGAGTGGTCAGAACTTTATGCCAATTGCAGGGTAGACTGACGTCACTGAGGTATGCTCATGATGTGAAATGCGCCGCTGTGCTGCGCACGTAGCGAACGATAAATGGGACACGGCGTTGGCGAATGGCCCACTTCGTACCGTGATTTCTCAGCCGACAGTCATTGTAGAACGTGTTGTCGTGTGCCACAGGACACGTGTATAGCTAAGAATGCCAGGCCGCCGTCAACGGAGGCATTTCCAGCAGATAGACGACTTTACGAGGGGTATGGTGATCGGGCTGAGAAGGGCAGGTTGGTCGCTTCGTCAAATCGCAGCCGATACCCATAGGGATGTGTCCACGGTGCAGCGCCTGTGGCGAAGATGGTTGGCGCAGGGACATGTGGCACGTGCGAGGGGTCCAGGCGCAGCCCGAGTGACGTCAGCACGCGAGGATCGGCGCATCCGCCGCCAAGCGGTGGCAGCCCCGCACGCCACGTCAACCGCCATTCTTCAGCATGTGCAAGACACCCTGGCTGTTCCAATATCGACCAGAACAATTTCCCGTCGATTGGTTGAAGGAGGCCTGCACTCCCGGCGGCCGCTCAGAAGACTACCATTGACTCCACAGCATAGACGTGCACGCCTGGCATGGTGCCGGGCTAGAGCGACTTGGATGATAGAATGGCGGAACGTCGTGTTCTCCGATGAATCACGCTTCTGTTCTGTCAGTGATAGTCACCGCAGACGAGTGTGGCGTCGGCGTGGAGAAAGGTCAAATCCGGCAGTAATTGTGGAGCGCTCTACCGCTAGACAACGCGGCATCATGGTTTTGGGCGCTATTGCGTATGATTCCACGTCACCTCTAGTGCGTATTCAAGGCACGTTAAATGCCCACCGCTACGTGCAGCATGTGCTGCGGCCGGAAGCACTCCCGTACCTTCAGGGGCTGCCCAATGCTCCGTTTCAGCAGGATAATGCCCGCCCACACACTGCTCGCATCTCCCAACAGGCTCTACGAGGTGTACAGATGCTTCCGTGACCAGCGTACTCTCCGGATCTCTCACCAATCGAACACGTGTGGGATCTCATTGGACGCCGTTTGCAAACTCTGCCCCAGCCTCGTACGGACGACCAACTGTGGCAAATGGTTGACAGAGAATGGAGAACCATCCCTCAGGACACCATCCGCACTCTTATTGACTCTGTACCTCGACGTGTTTCTGCGTGCATCGCCGCTCGCGGTGGTCCTACATCCTACTGAGTCGATGCCGTGCGCATTGTGTAACCTGCATATCGGTTTGAAATAAACATCAATTATTCGTCCGTGCCGTCTCTGTTTTTTCCCCAACTTTCATCCCTTTCGAACCACTCCTTCTTGGTGTTGCATTTGCTCTGTCAGTCAGTGTATGTGAATGAAATAGCAGAATGCGAAGTGATTTAAACCAGACATCATCACGTACTTGCTCTAGGGAGGCGGTGTTACTTGCTCCGCACGGGACGGGTGTTTGTCACGTGACAAGAGAGCAGTAGTCAGGCGGGTTGCATAACGTGGCCGTACTGTACTTGCGTCACTGGCCTTCAGCACATACAGTATTACGTCATGCACTTCCTCTACTTGCTCGCTAAGCTGCTCTCGTTCATCGAGAGCGGGGAGCAAACTGGCTCCGAAGGCATTTCGCTCTCTATTGAAGATGCCTGATTTAAAGCATCTGTCCCGTAATACAGGGTCTCTCATATAAATTCAAACCGAACGCACAGTGTTTGTACTCTGAGCTACGACAGCTGCCTCAGCCCAACTTAAGGCTACGTCACGCGCGGGCGCCCTGCTTTAAGCGTGTATACAATCTTATATGAAATCTTATCTTATAAAAGGTGCTGAAAGTGTCGTCCTTTCTGCATTGTATCTGGTAACCACATTCTGGCCTCCGCGAGTGAGTTCTGCCGCTGGAATGTTTCTGATTTCACTCGTAATGTTTTCTTTCAGTTTCTCCAATATGTGAGGATTTGTTCGATACATTTTTTTTCTTTCAGTTTACCCCCACAAGTAAGAATCACACACTGTTAGATCTGGAGAACGAGGAGTAAATAGACCAGTACTGATCACTTTCGAGATTGTAAGAAGGGATCTTCTGCTGTGTGAGCAGGCGCTGAATCTTGTTGAAACCACCAACATGATTTTTCTTCTTCTGTTAACTGATGGAAGACTGGCGTCAAAATATCAACTTAGTATCTCTCTGCATTTACTGTCGCCTCGATGAAAATAGACCCAGTCATTCGTCTAACATTAACAGCTCACCAACCACCGATCTTCCTATCATAATGAGGACCTTCATAAACACCATTAGTGAAAGTTATGACTGTTCGCACGACCGTTAAGATGAGACCAAAACTTTTAAATACAAAAATACGGTGCATATCATGGAGAGAAGGAAAATATCAATCCTAGGATTGAGTGAAACTGAATGGAAAGGTAAAGGGAAGAAGGAGTTGAGGAAAAACTATACCCTCTACTGGAATGGTAACAACAGGGAGATGAGAAATGGAGTAGGACTGATATTGTCTAAAGAGTTAGGTGGTATTACAGAGATCAAGTACATCAATGAGAGGATAATAAAGGCAACAGTTCACCTTGGGAAAGGGAAGCTGACACTGGTGCAAGTGTATGCCCCTCAGACTAGCTGCAATCAAGATGAAAAGAACAAGTTTCTCGAAGACCTAGAAGAGACCGTCAGAGAAGAGAGGGTAATCATCGGGGACCTCAACGCACACCTCGGGACAGACAGGAATGGCTATAAGAAGGTGATGGGACCACATGGATATGGGAGAAGGAATTCAGAAGGGGAACATCTCTTGGACTTCTGCATAAGAACCTGTTTGGTAGTAAAAAGCAGTTGGTTCAACAAAAGAGTCACAAGATTACCCGTTACAGCTGGGATGGAAAGAGCAAGACGGTCATTGACTATGTCATTACAGATAAAGAA
Source organism: Anabrus simplex (assembly GCF_040414725.1). Classification (NCBI taxonomy): domain Eukaryota; kingdom Metazoa; phylum Arthropoda; class Insecta; order Orthoptera; family Tettigoniidae; genus Anabrus; species Anabrus simplex. The sequence continues at coordinate 193,663,192 of NC_090279.1, forward strand.
AGAAGTAAACTGATGTCAAGGTGATTCCAAGTGATGTCCTCAATAGCGACCATCGGTTATTAATAGCGGATCTGAAATACATTAATGTACCAAAAATAACAACCAGGAAATTACCTAAATCATTCACAGTAATTGCCTGCCGTGAGTGGAACCTCCTTCCCGAAAATATCAGGGGGTTAAGCGCTATTCACACTTTCAAGGAAGCACTTTGGAGACATTTTATGCACCAGTAAGGATCATCTGTAAACTTGATGCTGCTACTTACAACCATTCTATTGTTATGGGTGTCCTGGTAGAGAGTCTAAAATTTTTATCCGATTTGTCTTTAAAATCAAATGTTATGTACTGCCTTTTTTTTTTTTTTTACATGTAGGATATTAGTTTTAAGAATTTATCCCTTTTTATGTCTGATTTATTTAATCTTAATTTAATCTTAACTTAATCTTAATTTATTAATTTAATCTTAATTCATTTAATCTTAATGTAATCTCACCATTCTTGTATTATTATTAATTTAATTTGTATTAGACGTAGTTATTGTAATACAATGCAACATATGTATATTTCAGTTCCTGGTTAGATGGAAGAGAAGGCCTGAAGGCCTTAATCTTGCCAGGTAAAATAAAACATTACTTACTACTACTAAGATTAAGGTGTGGGAACTACAAGAGATTGGAAAAAGGACTGACTATCAGGACCGTATAAGAGGACAACTGCCTACAGAAGAAGTGGAGAGTTGTGAGATAGAGTGGACAAGATATAAAAACACCGTTGTAAAGGAAGCAATAGAGTTTTGCGGGGAGACATGTGCGAGAGTAAGGGAAAAAGAGACACCCTGGTGGAATTAAAGAGTAAGATCCTCAATAAAGGAAAGGAACGTAGCACAAAAAGAACGAGATAGAGAGAAATCCAAGCTAGAACAGATAAGGGACGAGGGGAAGATCAGAGACCTCAAGCAAGTTTACCGGGACAAGAAATTGAGAGTTAAAAGAGTAGTAGAAGAGGAGAAGATAAAGTGCTGGGAGAAATTTACTCAAAAACTGAAGGAAGACAACAGAGGCAATATGAAACTACTGTTCAGCGTGATCAAAAACAAAAGGAATTCAGTTGAAACAATCAAAGCAATTGAGGATCCTAATGGAAACCTGACCAGGAAAGAAGAGGACATCAGAGAGGTTCTGAGGAATCATTTTGATCACCTTTTGAACAGGGCAGAAGCAGATCAGAGAACAAAAGAATCAGCTGTTGAACCCTGCAGAGAGGAACCTCCCATTACATGGGCAGGAACAGATGCAGCCCTTAAGAAGATTCCGCAAGGGAAATCTCCAGAAATCGATGAAGTCAGCACGGACATGATTAAAGCAGCAGGAGTCCAGGATTTACATTGGCTACACAGAGTGCTCAATGCAGTTTGGAAAGATGGCAAGATACCTACTGATTGGAGCAAGGGTGTCATTATCCCCCTGTTTAAGAAAGAAAATCGCCGAAAATGCTCCAACTACCGGGGAATAACACTCCTTTCTCACCGAGCTCGATAGCTGCAGTCGCTTAAGTGCGGCCAGTATCCAGTATTCGGGAGATAGTAGGTTCGAACCCCACTGTCGGCAGCCCTGAAGATGGTTTTCCGTGGTTTCCCATTTTCACACCAGGCAAATGCTGGGGCTGTACCTTAATTAAGGCCACGGCCGCTTCCTTACCCACTCCTAGCCCTTTCCTGTCCCATCGTCGCCATAAGACCTATCTGTGTCGGTGCGACGTAACGCAAAAAACCCTCCTTTCTCACGGGCTTAAGATTCTTGAGAAAATCTTAGAGAGCAGATTGCGAGTCATCTTAAAGCTACAGTTTGAAGAGGAACAGTATGGCTTCAGGCCTAACAGGTCCACAATAGACCTAATCTTCAGTGTCCGTATGTTAATGGAAAAATATTGGGAAAAAGGCAAAGATCTGTTTATGGTTTTCCTTGACATTGAGAAGGCATATGGCAGCATTACAAGAGAGAAGGTATGGGAATGCCTGATAAAAAGAAATGTGCTAGAGGGACTGGTGTGGAAAGTTCAGATGCTTTATGAGTACTGTACCAGGTGTGTGCGATTGGGTGACGGATATTCATCCTGGTTCAAGACCGAAAGTGGAGTCCAGACAAGGCAGTGCACTATCCCCATTATTGTTTATCACCATTATGGATGACATAATGAAGAACATCAAGAAAACCTCTGGTAAACTAAATGCAGTGGGGAGAAAGGAAGGAAGAAGTACAGTCGATACTCAAGGAATGGAAGGTTAAGTTCCAGGAGTTCAATCTCAAGATAAGCGAACTCAAAACAGTAGTGATGGCAATAAACAGAGAGAGACGAGCAGCGAACATCATGCTAGGAAACCATCCACTAGAAAGTGTGGAAAGCTTTACATACCTCAGCAGTGTAACATCTCGAGATACACTGGCTACAAAGGAGGTGGCAAATATAGTGCAGAAGAGCTCTCACTTTTACAAGCAAGCACGAACACTCCTCTGGGATCCCAAAGTACCAACAAAATCAAAACTGTTGATGTTCAGTCAGTACTTCATACCAATCTTAACCTATGATATTGAAACCTGCACCTCACTAAGAAAGACTTCTTAAGGTTGCAGGCATCCGAGATGAAGCTCCTTAGATCCACAATTCTAAAAACTAAACTGGATAAGTTGAGGAATGATGTGGTTAGGAAGGAAGCTGGGATTGAGGCATCGTTGTAAGATTGGGTCAGCATGTCCAGACTGAGGTGGTTTGGGCATGTGATGAGGATGGAGCCAACAAGGACAACATGTGTTAACTTGGAGTGACATGTGGCAGGGAAACAGATGGTGGGAAGACCAAGAACCCACTGGATGGACATCGTAAAGATGGACATTGCAGATCGGGAAAGGACACTGGAGAACGTTATTAACAACAGAACGTATCTCAATAACACAGAATGGAAGAGGCTCGCTAACAGTACCCGGGAAACTGGAGCTTTAAAATGATGATGATGATGGTGATGATGATGATGATGATGAAGCAGTCCCTTGGTCAGTATATATCATTGTTTTAAGGTATTTTATGGGAGGGTGGGGCATTGCGGCTCGGATCCACGGATAGTTTTAAGTTCGTGATCATTGTTCTTCGATGTCTTTTTGAATTCTAATCAGTGGATGGATTCTGGAATTATTTTACCTCTCGTTTTGAATTCTGGTCAGTGGATGAATTTTGGAATTTTAATTGTCACTATATTTCTTCTCACCTCGTACCATTAGGGCCGATGACCTAGATGTTAGTCCCCATTAACCAACAAGCAACCATTATCATCATCATCAAAACAAACAAATTCTTGCTAAAAAAAGAGCCTAGAGCGGATTTATTTCGTAAAAGCTTGCATTTCTGTACGCAGGAATAAAATAGGTAAATACATATCTCATCCCTACTCATTACACACGCTGCACCACTGAAAACAAACAGAGGTGTGAGCACGTAAGGTACTCACTTGGTGTTGACAAAGCCCATGACTTCACATTCCGGAAGGCCCAGCAGTGGTCCTCTGTTGTGGAAGAGGAACTCGTATATGGTGTGGAGCGTTAGGAAGCGCGGGAGTACGAACCCATGTCCCAGAGGTTGGCCTTTATGCGGTGGTTCCATGAGGTACACACTGCCTCCAAGAGCGATGTGATCTTGAAGGTTTTCTCCCACTCCCGGTGAATCGACCTCCACCTGGAATGCGACACAGCAAGAAATGTAATAAGAAGAAGAAGTAGAGTAAAAATAAGAAGTAAAAAAGAAGAAGAATATTATTATTGTACCGGGAGGTACACCTCAACTCCGCACATTTAAAAGAAGCCCCTTAAAGAACGCTATCTATCAAACAAAACGTGAAACAGCTACTGCATGAAGTTGGGATATTAATCAGAAGATGTCACTCATAAATAACAGAGTATTGTGTTATTTTAAAGTTTCCTAAACTGACTGGACTTATTTGTTTTGTTTTGGTGTACAGCAAGTAGTCTGAACTTTTCTCCATAGAGGTCCTTACAAAAACTGAGGTCATGCACTCTGGTGCAAGGTGGAAGAATTTGTGATTTAAAGAAGTTTTGTGTTTCTAGGTTTTCATAACTAAATCGATGTTCATTTAGTTTGTTATTTCACGGTTTGCAACACTTCCTTCTCATCCCGCCAGCTTTTGAAACTGGCAAATTAGAAATGTTTGTATTTATTTTTCAGCCTGTCACAGGCTTCTTGTAGCTTTTTATTCGGCCAATAAAAATGAGAGGGTGTGTCCGGGTTTAGTCCAGAACCTTCTCGAACCATCCCCTCGGGTATATAAGCTGCGGTTTTTTCAAGCTACCTTGTCTTACTGATCGTCGAATTACTGAGTGTGTGTGTCAAGTCAGGAGTCGGGGTGCCTCATCCTTTGGCAGGCAGTATATCAGCCCAGGTAATGGCCACCAGTTTTCTATCTTTGTGGCTGTCCCCGCAAACTTATCCGAGGGGAAGGTTCTAAACTTTAACTATGTAACCGTTTGATTTCTAAAACGTAAACTTCTTCATTTTCATGTAGAATTTCATAATGTCTTAAACTGTAAATCGGGGATAGAGAGTGCGTTACCCTCTCGAGTTCCCCTTCAATTTATCTCGAGGTGACCACGATTTTGTAACTGGTTCTCTTTCTGTAAAGCACTAAATGAACCTTTCATTGTAGTCACCTCAGTAGCTTGGGAGTAGCCTCGGTATCATCGGGCCGCGAGCCCAGTTAGGGCTTTATTCTTGCTTTTATAGGAGCGCAAGTGAACGCCTCCAGACATTTTGTGTTTGGGCCAGTAATTTAACCTGTTCTTCTTTCCACGAAGGCCTAGTAGGGTGGGTTATAGATACCTCTGTGTATAAAAATTGTAAATTGTAGGTTGGGCCTAGAGAGACCAGAAATTGTAAGATTTTTGGGGGTAATGTTGCCTTGAGTAGGCTGTAATAAATTGGGAGCACAGCCTCCTTGGATGAAGTTGGAGACCATGTAAGCTCTTTTTGAGATTGCCAATATTACTGTAATATTGCGTTGTGCCTTTGGAAGGCCGTGAATTTGTAACGGTTGGAGCAAAGTGCTCTGGAAATTTGTGTCTAATTAAACGCTACATCGGCGTCATTGTAAACTTGTAAGTTTGGAGCTTGAAGCCTAAAACTGATAAATTCCCTATTCTGGGGTTTTCTGTTTTTATATCAAAACTGCCATTGTACCTGATACACTGTTCTTAAGTTTGATTTTCTGAAAAGAAATGTAGACCCATTCAAGCCCACACCTTCTTTCACCTCTCTCCGTTCCACGAAACCCCGGTAAAAATTATTATTATTATTATTATTATTATTATTATTATTATTATTATTATTATTATTATTATTATTATTATTGGACCACGATATTTGAGATTCTGAAGGTGATCGGGGGCCGGCCCCGTGGTGTAGGGGTAGCGTTCCTGCCTCTTGTCCGGAGGCCCCGGGTTTGATTCCTGGACCTGAAGGCTGGGTCGAGATCTACTCAGCCTACGTGATTAGAATTGAGGAGCTAACTGACGGTGAGATAGCGGCCCCAGTCTAGAAAGCCAAGAATAACGGCCGAGAGGATTCGTCGTGCTGACCACACGACACCTCGCAATCTGTAGGCCTTCAGGCTGAGCAGTGGTCGCTTGGTAGGCCAAGGCCCTTCAAGGGCTGTAGTGCCATGGGGTTTGGTTTCGAGAGTGATCGGGAACAAACACCGAGAACGAAGAAACATATACAAGCTGTATAAAAATCAGTCTGCAGTTATAAGAATCTAGTGCTTTGAAAAAGAAGCAGCAATCCAGAAAGGAGTGAGGCAAGGTTGCAATTTGTCCCTCCCTCCTTTTCAGTGCTTATATAGAACAGGCGGCAAAGGAGATCAAATACGAATTTGGGAAGGGAATCACAATCCAAGGAGAAGTGTCGGATCCCTTCCATTTTTTTCTCTCTGATTAGTGTTAATAGAGGATGGTTGCCCAGTTGTACTTCCTCTACTTTACAACACGTTCCTTAAATTTATTTGCATTACAACACACTATAAACACTTTTGAACACTAAGCTTTCTTCCACATAACAAATACAGAATCTTGTTTCTTGTCCTTTCCGATCATGTCTTTTTGAATGCACTCCTGGGCTGAATACGTTAGTTCAAGAGGCGTGAAAGAGTTACATGTTATGGCAAATTGCGTTATTATTATTATTATTATTATTATTATTATTATTATTATTATTATTATTATTATTATTCGTTGGGGCCATCTAGGACCGCGTTAAGTCTTGTTATATTTGGCAATTTGCTTCTCTTTCTTTTGAACCCAGAATTCCCTCATTCTCTGTGAGTGGCCAGCTTACGTTCCTCTGTCCAGGTGGTACCTTGTCTTCTTTTCGGTTGCTTGTCTCGGTTTAGCCCATTCGTCAGTATCTTTCTGCGGAAGAGATCTCTATTGAAGGCGTCTTCGGGTTTTATATGCAGCTTTTGGAGGTCTTGTTTGGTTTTCATAAACCAAGGCATTGTGGTTTTGAGTTTGGAATCAAAAAAGTGAAAGATTTGTTTAGTCAGCCTCTTTCCGTCCATTCCTTTGAGATGACCGTAATTTCGTGCTCGTCTCTAATTTTCTCTATTTTTACTGTACTCTTCTTTGTTGGATTTTTTATAATGGGTGCCATTCTTGTAATTGGATCCCATGATACTTCTGATGATTTTGCGCTCTTTTTTCTCCAGATCTTCCAGGAGTCTTTTATTAGCATTTAGGGATAGGGTTTCAGCTGAATACATAACTACTGACTTCAGAACAGTTTCATAATGATGTAGTTTAGTATTTTGGGACAGGCATTTTTTGTTGTAGATTGAACGCGACATTTGATAGGCTATTTCAAGTTTGTGTACTCGTTCCTTAAGTGCTTCTTTGTCCAGTCCATTTTTCATTATGATCTCACCCAGATACTTAAATTTTTCTACTCGTTTGATTTTCCCGTATTTTGTCTAGAATTTTGCTGGTGCATCTTTGATGTTAATCATTATTTCGTTTATTTTTCAAAAGATATCTTCAAGCCAGTTTGTTCCGCAATTTCTTTTAGAAGGTCGATTTGCATCCTATTAGTTTCTACATCGTTTGACAGAATTGTGATGTCATCAGCAAACGCTAGACAGTCGATCATGATCCCCTTAGATTTTGTTCTCATTCTCAGAGGACTATAATCAGCTTCTAATAATTTTGTGCGCCAGGTCCTAATGATCTTTTCGAGCACGCAGTTGAAAAGCATCGGAGAGAGCCCATCACCTTGTCTGACTCCTGTTTTGACCTCGAAGGAATCTGATAGGCATCCTAGGAACATTACTTTGGATTTTATGTCAGTCAGGGTGGCTCTAATTAATGCCAGCAGTTTCAGGTCAACCCCGAATTCGTTGAGGATGTTTAACAGAACCTCGCTAGTCTACCGAATCGTAGGCCTTATTTTAAAGTCCACTAAGACTGACACATACTGTTTGGACCTGAGATTACAATGCATGATGATCGTTTTGAGATTGTGGGTTTGTTCAGTAGTTGAACGACCCTTCCTGATGCCTCCTTGGTATTCACCTATTTGAAGCTCGACTTGGGCTTCTAAACGCTCCAGGATAGCACGTGAGAGAATTGTGTACGTTATTACTATTATTCATTCATTTATATTATTTTTGCCCTTATGGACAGTGTTTGAACTCGAATATCTCATGATGATACAATTTTCACTTCTTTCCCTTCTTCCTCTTATCTTCCCCAAATCTCTTCATCCTATGACTGTGCTCCTGTTTCCCTTGTTCTGTCCACAACTTTCCTGTCTTCTTTTTCTCATTTACTATACATTTTGTATTCCTAATTTTGTTCCTGAATTCTTATCTGTCCCCTATCATTAGCCTGTTGATCCCCACCAGTCTTCCTGTATTTCATGATAATTTGTTTTCTTGCTTGAACTGTTTACTACATCAAAGATTTTCTTTGTAAGTCTGTTGTTGTCCATTATATGTATGTGCCCATAGAAAGTTTCCTGATTATGTCTGTGAGTCCGTCAGTGTGCTGGTACAGCTCTTCGGTAGGTCGTTTCATCCATATGCCATCTCTGTGTATTGGTCCAAATATTTTCCTGAGAATTTTACGTTCTATTTTTTCTGTGTCTATGATGCCTGATGCTCCAGTTGTGATCGTTTCTGACGCATACAATTCTTCTGGTAATAGGACTGTTTTGTAGTGTTTAAGTTTTCCCTGTCTTGATATGCTTTTATTATTATTATTATTATTATTATTATCAAATACATCGCAATTGGAAAATATCCCGTTGGCAATGGTCACCTAGAGTAGTGTGATGATAAAGTTAGTACACAATTGCCCAACAACCGCTACTACTACTGTGACATTCTATGTTTACAATTTGGTTTGCGTCTCACCGACACAGATAGGTCTTTTGGCGACGATGGGGTAGGAATGGGCTAAGAGTGGGAAGGAAGCAGCCTTGGCCTTAATTCAGGTACAGCCCCAGCATTTGCCTCGTGTGAAAATGGGAAACAACTGAAAACCATCTTCAGGGCTGACGACGGTGGGGGCTGAAGAGAATTTAATGAAAATCGGTATATAAAGTCCGGTAGTAAGTCGCTACAATCTAGGCCATAAATAATCTTATTCACGCCGAGAGAAATGCTAGTTTAGGGGAAGACCTAGAATTTAATTCTCAAATATTTGTTATTTGTGGTTCTATCTTAATGAAAATCGGTATGAAAAGTCGGGAAATAAGTTGCTATAATCTAGGCCATAAATACATTTATTCACGCTGAATGAAATGGTAGTTTAGGGGAAGGCCTAAAATTCAATTCTCAAATATTTGTGTTATTAGTGATCCTATCGACAAATACTACATAACTAAAGTTATATAGTATTAAATTTACGATCATTTATGTCTTATACATTTTTACCGTACCGGCTATTATAACAGAGATATTCAAGAATGTGGATGTTTATTGCTAAGGCCATATCAGCGCCGAGGCACGAGAAAATGGGTTAATAGAATTTAATGAAAATCGATATGCAAATTCGGAGAATAAGGAACTACAGTCTACGTTATAAATAATTATTTACGACGCCCTGATATCACAGAGTCGAAAGAAAACTCATAATATTGATCAACAATAACATCACTAACATTACACTGACCATTGTTTGTTGGGATGTGCTTTGTGTCCCTGTTGTAACTCACCTCCGATAGATGGGATTACTGCTGTATACCGAGTTTTTTAAAATTTGCTTTACGTCGCACCGACACAGATAGGTCGACGATGGGATGAGAAAAGGTCTAGGAGTGGAAAGGAAGTGGCCCTGGCCTTAATTACGGTACAGCCCCTGGTGTGAAAATGGGAACAACGGAAAACCATCTTCAGGACTGTCGACAGTGGGGTTCGAACCCACTACCTCCCGGATGCAAGCTCACAGCTGCACGCCCCTAACAGCACGGCCAACTGGCCTGGTCGTGCCGAGTATAACAGCCTGCCTGAATATTGGCGGGAAGTAGATGAGGAGTTGGACAACATTCTTCTTTAGCATGCCATTCCCCTGATTCATAAATTTTCTGATATTACTGGTACGTAATACGCTGGTTCATCATAGCATTCGAGCTATTTAATCCCTACTCTGAGGCACTGTTTGGAATGAACAGTGTACATATTTAACGGAATAATGGCAGAGGAGTGTTCACGGCTGTCCGTGGCCTTTTCGTTCCAGCACTGGAACTTTGGACTGTTAGATCGGCACCGTAGTATAATATTGTTCGTTATAATGAGAAAATGTGCGGTTTTTCAGTTGATCGAGTATTTTGTATGATAACATTACTTTTAATTACTACATTCCTACTGAAGTTTTTGTAATGGCCTGAGTTGACTTCATTTAGGAAAACCATGAAGACAAGTCTTTCTGAGAATCCCTTAGCGAAGCACGGGTACATCAGCTAGTATAAGCAATTTTCAGCCAAAATCAGAATATGTGACCTGCATTTTTGGGCAGATTTCATTAACTTATAAAGGCGGGCTGTTTCGTTGTGAACAGTAAAAACGTTGAACTTCCTCGTGTAAGGTGGAAATTAAAACCAGGAGTGGTGCCTCATATTTTTCCAAATTTGCCGAAATACCTATCCACTGAGGTAAAATCACGAAAGGCACTCAAGTAGGAAAAAAATGGAATATCAAGAGGATAAGGAACAAGAGTGGGCGGTAAGGTTCATGGTCAGCCTAGTTGTAGTAAAAATTCACGGCCAGTCTAGTTCTCTTACCGATGCCCAAAAGCCAATAGTGTCTCTCTAATCTAAAGAACACAACTCGTAATTTAAAGCGAGTTTTATGTGCTCTGTTTAAAAAGTGTTTTTAAATATGTAAAGGACAATATTGCTTTCGCTTTTCGTTATGTTCCATTTTATCTCGTGTGTTCTCTTATTAAAGTCCAAAGGTCGTGAGGACTGAGAATATTATTTACAGCTCTCTGGCAGTGTTATTCATAAGTATAAACACTTGGGGGTTGTATTTGCATATCAGTGTAACCTCCACTACAACAGCTGACCGTGTAGTATTGGTGATTGGCTCCACGAGCGCCGCTCTGCGGGAGCGCTCTTGAACTCGGCGAGTGAGCTCACTATAGTTCATTCCATGTTGAGAAAACAATATTGCTCTTATGACAACAGGGTTGCCATATCGAACGGCTCTGCTCAACTCCATCAATCATGGGAAAACGGTGGCACGTAAATTTGTGAAATTCAGTATTTAAGGACAACATAAAAAGCGGAAGAAACTAAGCTACAAATTATTTTTATGAACTAAAGGGGACGAGGGTAAACTACGGCACATCCGGGAGATAGTAGGTTCGAACCCCACTGTCGGCAGCCCTGAAGATGGTTTTCCGTGGTTTCTCATTTTCACACCAGGCAAATGCTGGGGCTGTACCTTAATTAAGGCCACGGCCCTTTCCTTCCCACTCCTAGGCCTTTCCTCTTCCACCGTGGCCATAAGACCTATCTGTGTCGGTGCGACGTTGAGCAACTATCAAAAAAAAAAAAAACTACGGCACATAAAATCCCTCAGCATTGAAGTGTAATGCAAATTGGGGGTGAAAATAGACAAATGATTTTTATAGGCTCGAGGGCTTAGGGATGCATTTAATTGCATTTTTTTAAATCTCCAGGGAAGAAAGGCTAGAAAGCAGACGCAACAAATAAATACTCTAGATGACTCTACAAAAGATCACAGTATTAATGGTAAAGAAAGAAATCACACACGTAGGGTTATCGCATAACTCTCACTCAACGCAGGACAATTACGCACTGATTTAAAGCCTAAAACACACAGGCAACAAATAAATACTGTAGATGACTTCACTACAGAAGTGAACTGCCGGCGGTTCACAGAGTGAGGGACTACACGAGGCTTGTACCAGAGCAGCACAGAAGAAGGAAAATCAAGGAAGGCAACGAAGCGATGGCTGTTCCCGCCATTGTGCCTCCTCCCTACGAGTGTATGTATGAAAAAGGAAATGTTATGTAGTTATTTTAATAGCTCACGGGAGAAAGGTCCCATCATTTTTACCTATCTTTCATAATACATTACAAAGTACAGTATAATATCCCTTAATCACGAGGAATTATGGGTGTCTCAGAGGGGGTGTGTTCACCCTTTGTAAGTCCGTAAGAGAAGTACTGTTTTCTTAACGTGGAATGAACTATAGGTATTTTAATCGTCATGCTACTAGCTTAACAGAACAAGTGATGATAAAGTAGAGTTATAACATAATAACACAACAACAACAACAACTACTACTACTACTATAACAAGCAATTCCATGATACGCATGCACTGTACGACCTGTTCATGGGTTCGAGTCTTGTTTCGATCTTCATCTTCGTTTTCTTGCTCATCTCCTTCCTCTTCCTCATTGCTAGAAGGGCTGTAGCTGATTCGAAATTTTGGTGTGTCCTAAGTTATCAGTGCGAATAAATTGGTCTGCTTCGCAGAGAACGTTTCTTGCTTGACATAAATTGGATACTACCGATGCGTTTTCAAGCAATTCATTCTTTCCAGCATCCGTATTATCACTCCCTTCAAACATGCACGTCAATTTGTCCGAACAATTAACTTCAATCATACTAGCACCGGAAATGCACAGTACGTAAGGACTACAACAGTTCCTATTACGTATTTTCCGCATTGTATATAAAAATAAGGGGCTGAGAGAGAAACATAATGAAAATCATTGTTTATTCTGTAGAGAAATAGTGGAAGTGTATGGGAGAGTATGTAGGGGAACTGATGCACTGAAAACTAAATATTTTGGTGATGAATATAAATTAAAAGTACAAAAGATAGAAGGAATTTTATACAATAGCTAAATTGTTAAATAAAGAATGGATCACTCCAGGTCGAACAGCAAAGTTTTTTTTGTATTTTAAGAAGTATGTGACAGAAGAAAATGAAAAGAGATTAGCGCTAATTAGAAGTATTGTTACTATTAAACAAATACTTGCGTCAAAAATAGTAAAGGTAAGATACATGGTGATATTTAAGCAAGCATTGGAATAGTGTGATACACCTGAAAAGGTTTTCTAAATGCCCGTAAAGGCGCTTTTGTGTCTTTCCTGAAAGGGTTTGACATAATATGTACTATCTGCTGGAAAGTGGGTGTTATAATAATTTTGTGTGGCTATTTCTAGCCGAGTGCAGCCCTTCTAAGGCAGACCCTCCGATGAGGGTGGGGGGCATCTGCCATGTGTAGGAAACTGCGTGTTATTGTGGTGGAGGATAGTGTTATGTGTGGTGTGTGAGTTACAGGGATATTGGGGACAGCACAAACAGCCAGTCCCCGGGCCATTGGAATTAACCAATGAAGGTTAAAATCCCCGACCCGGCCGGGAATCGAATCCGGGACCCTCAGAACCGAAGGCAAGTACGCTGACCATTCAGCCAACGAGTCGGACAGTGGGTGTTTACAATTCTTTACATTATTTCTCCTGTGAAGTAGAGGTGTGTGTTTTTTGTTAGTTTGCCGCGAGGTGAGCAGTTTTCTTGTATGCTTGATAATGATTTTTGCTTGAAGTTAAGTGTATAACTAAGCTAGACAACACGGCATTGCTAACGTCTAGGACAAAACAAATTATGTTTAGTATAGTTACAAATATACGAGGAAAATGTAACGCATGTATCAATTAAATTCTCGTCAGGCATTTTCTCGTGATGCACGTATAGACAGACAGACAGAGATGACGAAAATTAAAAAGTGCATTTCCTTATTACTGTAGACTCGACCGATACAGAAATACCATTCTTTTATTTTTAATTCTGAGCAATGTATAAAGGAGGGGCTACTATAGTACCGTTGGGGTATGATGCGCATAGGTATCACACAAATATCACTATAAAATTTATCACAAATGGAACATAACAATTGCTTTTACACATATCAAGTGAAAATTCTCTGGCAAATTAAGAAATACCGTCGTTATTTGAGAAATATGAAAACATACTTAAGGCTTGTAGACAGGACTGGTTTATGTCGTATTCCGCTGCTTATGCCGTCTTTTGTTACTTTCTTGAGGTCCAGGGCTAGCACCGAGGAATGCGAGTGCTATGTCTGTAGATTCTCATTATCTTTGTCCATATGACTAGAGTGGCCAGTTCAAACACCAAAATGGAGGTCAACAGAAAAATAGCATGATCCCTGGACCAATAAATATTTTTATTTCTGTTCGAACGAAAGTAGCTCGATCCCTAGACCAATAAATCACCAGTCCACTGAATTTTTCTTATGTACATTGGCCATACCATTTTGTCGCCTATTAAATATTGTATATCGCGATACAGTTCATGAAATGATGTCATTGACAAATGAAGCAATGAAACGAAAGCAAAGAACTTCAGTGAACACAGATATCACACACGAAATTGTTGGAAGTGTAAGACAAAAGACATACGTGTGTCACTGTGAGCGCAACACCAAATGTACTTGTAAAGTGGTAAAGTACGTATACATAATATTCTCCAAAAATCAAATATTTCTTAATTTGCCAAAGATTTTTCACTTGATATGTGTAAAAGCAATTATTATGTTCCATTTGTGACAAATTTTATAGTGATATTTGGGTGATACCAATGCGCACTATACCCGTACCGTTGCTGAGAAGTAAAATGTGTGGCAATTGCATGTGGACAGTAGCCTTGTCTCCATGGCGACCGCACTGGGTCCGCCCACGTTCCATGACAACCATACCCCTACCCTCCCTGCCCTAGCTGTCAAAACGCTTCTTTCGTTAATTAGCACTATAGAAGTTCATTGCATTTTAATACACTCTGCACTTACTATTGCAGTTGCTACACCTTCAGAGAGCCTGACAGATGCAACAACACAAATCAATCTCTTAGAAGAAATGGCGAACAAAACAGGTTTGAGAATCTCTGTAGGAAAAAAAAACGAAATGTATTACAAACATAAGAAACGCTCCCAAATATTTGGCAACACATTCTGGTCGAATAGGGAAAGTAAAGAAATTCAAAGACCTGGAAGAAATAATTCAAGGAAATGGTTTTAAAAAATCTGCTGTAGAATCGTAACAGAAGGGGATGAACTTGGTCTAAAAATTAACGCCGACAAGACCAAGACAAGATGAAAATAAATAAGTCCAAAACAAAGGTAATGGAGTGCAGTCGAACGAAGGCAGGTGATGCAGGAAATATTAGATTAGGAAATGAAGTCTTAAAGGAAGTAGATGAATATTGTTACTTGGGTCTAACGATGGCAGAAGTAAGGAGGACATAAAATGCAGACTAGCACAAGCAAGGAAGAGTTTTCTTAAGAAAAGAAATTTGCTCACTTCAAACATTGATATCGGAATTAGAAAGATGTTTTTGAAGACTTTCGTGTGGAGTGTGGCATTATATGGAAGTGAAACATAGACGATAACTAGCTCAGAAAGAAAGAGAATAGAAGCTTTTGAAATGTGGTGTTACAGAAGAATGCTGAAGGTGAGATGGATAGATCGAATCACGAATGAAGAGATACTGAATCGAATTGGTGAGAGGAGATCGATTTGGCTGAATTTGACGAGAAGAAGAGATAGAATGATAGGACACATCTTAAGACACCCAGGACTTGTTCAATTGGTTTTTGAAGGAAGTGTAGGTGGTAAGAACTGTACGGGTAGGTCAAGGTATGAATATGACAAGCAGATTAGAGCAGATGTAGGATGCAATAGTTACGTAGAAATGAAAAGGTTAGCACAGGATAGAGTGGCATGGAGAGCTGCATCAAACCAGTCTATGGACTGATGACTCAAACAACAACAAGACCAAGGCGATGGCCATTTCCAGAACTCGTAAGACGCAGATTCTTATGACCATTTTTATGAGGAACCAGTTTAACAATTGCGGAAGTTTAAGTGCCTTGGCAGCTAAATTCCTGAAGATTTACACCCGCATTTATAGATCCGCGTACGAATAGAAATGGCTAGATTTCTGAAAATGAGGAATCTACTGCGTGTCAGCTTGGAGACATATCACAACATCGTCAGATGTTACGTATATTCATTCCTTCTGTGCGGTGCTGTTACATGAACTCTGAAATGTAACGCCATTAAGAGAATAAATGCCTTTGAGATGTGGATGTTCCGAAGGATGTTACGGATCTCGTGGACTGATTATCTCTCCAATGCTGCCGTACTCAGATGCATGGGGAGGAGACGGATATTAGTGTATACAATCAAGAAAAGAAAGAGAGCCTACCTTGGGCATATTATGGGGAATGAAAAGTATAACCTACTAATTCATCGTGCAGGGTAAAACTGCTGGACGTAGGGCAGGGCCTCTCAAACACCCAAAGTCTCACGCGTGCAAACAGGGGCGCGGAGTTCCTGTGCACGGTGCATCGGCCCCGCTCGGCTCGGCTCGGACCAACGCTTCGTCTCTGGGCTACTCGGCTAAGCTCGGCTCAACTCGGCTCGGATTTGGAGCGCTACGGAGCAACTGAGGAAGATGAAGACAGGGGGAGCGATCGAGACAGGCGTGGGGAAAGAGAGAGACAGCGCTATTGCTCCAAATCGAAGAGAGGGGGTCTGCACTCTGGTCAACCAAGCGAAGTCGTATTTTGCACCGTGCATGCACTCTGAGAGGCCCTGACGTAGGGGGTCGCGGTCGAAGAAAATACTCTTGGCTGAGCAGCTACGGGATTGGACAGGGCTA
Source organism: Anabrus simplex (assembly GCF_040414725.1). Classification (NCBI taxonomy): domain Eukaryota; kingdom Metazoa; phylum Arthropoda; class Insecta; order Orthoptera; family Tettigoniidae; genus Anabrus; species Anabrus simplex. The sequence continues at coordinate 193,679,462 of NC_090279.1, forward strand.
GATTCTAAAAGACCGATGAGGACAGCTAACCATCGTACAGACTTCGCTGTGATTGTGTCCAACCTGCAGTAATGGAGAAGGCACTACAAGAAGAAGAAGGTTACACAATGTGGAAAGAGCGTATGGCATCACCAAAAATTTTTACAACAAGAAGTGCTTACCTGAAAATTTTAAAACAAGACACTACAATACAGTGGAGAAACCAAAATGTCTTTACGCAAGTGAATGTCTAGAGTTGAACTATTTTGTAGATAAACTGGAGGTACTAGAAAGAAGAATCATGAGAAAAATATCAGGTCCAACGACAACAACAGAACAATAGAAAATAAGAAGAAATAAGGTAACATACCAGAACAGAGAAAATGTAACACAAACAGTAAGAAAAAAGGAGATTGCTACTTTTTGGACATATCTATAGAATGGATGACAACAGATTGACAAAACAGATATTTAAGTACCTTTGGGAGAAAAGGTCAACAACGAAGAGATCAAGAAAGATTTAGAAATAAATAAAATAAGAGAAGGGGAAACTATAGAAAGAGATTTTTTAAAAAAAGTTTTAAGAATGAGAGGATTCCAAGGAAGAATCAAAATCTTCAGGCAAACAACTCAGTGTTGAACGTCCTAGGGATATGAGCTACACTCACTCATCATCACAAACAATCAATCAATCAATCAATCAATCAATCAATCAATCAATCACTACTGATCTGCATTTAGGACAGTCGCCCAAATGGCAGATTCCCTATCTGTTTTTTTCCTAGCCTTTTCTTAAATGATTGCGCAGAAATTTGAAATTTATTGAACATCTCCCTTGGTAAGTTATTCCAATACCTAACTCCCCTTCCTATAAACCGAATATTTGCCCCAATTTGTCCTCTTGAATTCCAACTTTATCTTCATATTATGATCTTTCCTACTTTTAAAGACGCCATCCAAACTTATTCGTCTTCTGATGTCCTCCCACGCCATCTCTCCACTGACAGCTAGGAACATACCACTTAGTCGAGCAACTCGTCTCCTTTCTCCCAAGTCTTCCCAGCCCAAACTTTACAACATTTTTGTAACGCTACTCTTTTGTCGGAAATCGACCAGACAAATCGAGCTGCTTTTCTCTGGATTTTTTCCAGTTCCTGAATCAATTAATCTTGGTAAGCGTCCCGTACACTGGAACCATACTCTAGTTGGGATCTTACGAGAGACAAATATGCTCTCTCCTTTACATCCTTACTACAAATCATAGGTAAATGCATTATGTATTTATTCCTTATTCATCGTTATCCGGTTTAGCAGTTTGGTTTTTTCTACCACTACGAGCGCTAATGTGAGTCAGTGCAGAGTTTCACTTAAGCCCTTATAACTACATTCGGTGTGGAAATTTTTCAAAAAATCAAAAAACTCCCGAGGGTATTGAATTTAGAAACACATTACAGAAATTATTATGTAAATGAGTTGATTTGGCTGGGATTTGAATCAAAAAGAAAACGAGAAAAGAAACACGCGATTTTAGGCTGTTTTTACGGAACTGCATTTAGGCCGGAAGTGATTTTCGAAATGCGTCTCTTTATTTGATAGAGCCATCTATTCACACATGTCTGTGACGTGTCAGTGCCGTGAAATTGCATCAGTGTCAGTGATGGTTCATATCGTTCCTTTGAATCTGACTGTCATGCCCACACTTGTCCGGCGCAGTGCCGTATTTTCTGCGTCAGTATCAGTGCAGTATCCGTTCCGTGATATTGAGTATTGTCGCCAACGATATTTTTGCTGTTTCACGGAATGCAACATCATGGACTCCTATTTACAAGCAGTAAATACGTATACATATTTCTTGCTAGTAACGACAGTATTTCTTAATCAACCTGGGATTTGAGACTTTATTTGAGTAAATCGATGATTACATTTCGTTTGTGACAAATATTACAGTGATATTTCGTGGATCAACATCGTTCACGTAACCGAGGTGTGGATAGCCATCACTGAGACGTCACGTATGTCACGGAACTGATACGTCACGGCACTGACACATCACGGATATGTGTGAATAGACCTTAAGACTCAAAATTTGAAACCCTTCTGGTCCCATTAGCCTTTGAACTTTCGGCACAATTGAGGAAATCGGTTAATTTTACGTTTTTCATAATATGGGGACCCGTAATTTTTCTGCTAAGAAATATTTTCAACATTACAAGCGAACCCGGGCCAAAATGGTCTAAGGTGATAAGAATAAAGCGTAGCGCAATTATGAAGGAATACTGGAAAGAACGGAAGAGGGAACAGTGAGGTAGGCTGAATTGAAATTGACACGTGTTTCCCTAGCAGGCTTCATTGTGAAGAAGGATAAAAGTTACTCACCCGTATTCGTAGGGATTCTAGGTGTTCCTTAGGGCCCACTCCAGAGAGCATCAGTAGCTGAGGGGACTGCACTGATCCTGCCGACACGATGACTTCCTTCTTGACGTACACAACATGGACACTGCCTTCGAACTTCCTGAACACTACACCATACGCTCTCTTATCCTCGGTGAATAAGATCTGGGTCACGTGCGAAAACATACTGACATGTAAGTTCGGTCTTTTTCTCGCCGGTCTCAAGAAGGCTTTCGCCGTGCTGCACCGCAAACCGTTCCTTAAAGTACCGTGTGACGGGGTGAATCCGGTCTGATACTCCCCGTTTACGTCACGAGTGGGGTAGCCCATTTCGTGACCAGCTGCAAGAAATGCGTCTGTGATTGGTGTCTTGTATTTATACTCTTCAATTGTTAAATAACCTCCTTTACCATGGTATGGGTAGTCCACATGTTTTCCTGTAATCCGCATATCTTCAGATTTCTTGAAATATGGAAGAACGTCTTCGTAACTCCATCCTGGATTGCCTAAAGCTTCCCAGCGGTCGTAATCCTTGGCGTTTCCTCTAATGTACAACATCGCGTTGAGAACACTCGATCCACCGAGCACTTTACCCCGTGGCCAACTGCAACGTTTACCATTCATAGCTAGACAATACGTATCAGAAGGTTCTGTCTTAAATTGCCAGTCTAAGGGACTTAACTGAAGAGCTGGCATAAACAGAGGCACATCTGAGAGCATAGTTTCGTCCCCACCGGCTTCTAACAAAAGAACAGTCCAGTCTGGATTTTCTGACAAACGATTAGCCATCACTGCACCTGCAGAACCACCTCCAATCACTATAAAATCGTAGCGTTGAAACAGTTGATGTGGTGGAACATCTTTGACTCTGTGATCTTTGGCGACAATATCTGGCCGATACATTATTATAGCAAAACGAAGTAAGATAATAAATGTGAAACCGGTACCGTAGGATAGCGCGATCCGGGAAACAGAATATAATCCCAACGTGGACATTGTGGGGATCACCAATATTGTTTTAACACCTCACTATACTTACATTTTACGCATTTATGCTTTGTGAGTGGCATTGCATTTATATTTATTACGTTTTATCTAAAATTCTGTGACGTTCATTTTTTTTCGTTTCAGGCGCCCTTGAAAGACGTTAGATGTAATCGTATAATGTCCTTGCTTCCAGTTTACAATTCCTAATGAATAATTACTCTGCGTATTGTATACACTATTTTTGCGAGAGTCTAAAGTCTTTTGTATTACATTCAGTTATTTAATAGGCAGAATGTACCGCTCCTATCAGTATAAAATTGTAGCCTTGGAACAGTTTATATAGTAAAATATATCTGACTCTACGGCGTCGATGGTAGAATGTACATTTATTTATTCAGTCTGCTATGATTTGCGAGTTTAGTTCTTTGCCGGAAGCGGTTAAATAACTTAAAGTCGTCATACAAGGCCTTGATACTTCGACAAAGACATCGCTACGTTGATACATATTTGTTTAATATTAATCTCTATTATGATGTCTCTGTGATTTTTAAATGTAAACCTACCTTATTTCATAACTATTGTGATGTAATTAATACGTAAAGCAATTCATATAGTAATACTTTAACTTACAAGCAGACCCAGTGTGGTTGGAAACTGCTCCAGATGATGCTGACGATGATGATGATGATGATGATGATGATGATGATGAATACGTTAACGTATCTAATACTCGTACAGTTATTATACAGTTAATATGTATTACTCTGCAACCTGTCTTTTCTGTATTGTGTGTTCCTAAACGTTCATATTGTGTTCGAATATCCTTCTACACTTCAGCAAAATTGTCTGCTTCCCTGTCTAGCACGTATTCATCATCATTTTCCCAATCCATTGCTATGATGTAAAGTAACAATAAAAATATAATCCCCACAAAGTGAAACATGTTTAAAAAATTGCGATTAGATATCAGACTTCTTCAGTTTTCCTATCCTTCTTTGCATTCAGATATGCTCTCTTATTTTCGCCTCTTAGAATAATAGTATAAAGAATAATTACGAATATAAGGCCACAGAAATGAAGCATACTTCTTCACGGCACTGAATATTAATGTTAAGCTTCCTTTTGATACACGTAATCTCGCCAAACTCTTCAGTTGTTTTCCCCTGAGAACAAAATTGAATTTTTTGGGTACTGTTGTCTAAAGCACAACACTTCACTATTGAGCACACCATTTAAACGATCTTCTCCACACCAGCTATTGTATTACGCCTTACAATGCAGACTTCAGACTGCAAGTTGAGACATCTTGTAAAATGCTAATTCAGCTGGACAGGTAAATGTATTACTAAGACACTCTGAGTGATTGCACGTTTGTTATAATAGATACACAGCTTGTTGACTAATCCTTCTGTAGGCGTGATTAAAAAACAAATATATTCGACTGCTGGGTGATGCAATAATAATTATTACTTGGTGATCACTGATTGGAGTCCGACATTTAGGTCATAATTTCCTGACGTAGTTTGACTGCTGTATAACAATGAAGTTGCAGTAATAAGTGGAAGTCCAAGTCTCCTTAGCATGCATGGTCAGCTTAATGGCCTTCGGTCTCGGGTTCGATTCCTGGTCGATCGCGGAGTCTTGTTAACTCCTCTATCCCGGAGATTGGAGGTCTGTGTATATTTTAACGTACATTTTCATCACACACAACACATCACATGACACGTGAAATAACTTCTGTGGAACAAATTCCGGCACTTCGGCATTTAGAAAAATGGTAAAGTAGTTACTTGGATGTCAAACAATTTTTCTTCGCAACGTTGTGCCCAACTAAGGAGCGCAATTGAATTTATTTAGTAGATGAATCTACTTTCCTGTCTTCCCAGAATCTATTCATACTCTTGCTGTGATTTTTCTTCCGTTCTCTTGGTTCTCATCTTGGGTTTTCCAGCAAAAATTATGTTTCTTCACCACCGTTCTAAATCTATAGCTCGGCCCACGAAAGTTGAAGTCTGACATTTGAGAGGCGAAAGCAGTAACTACGAAGTACGCTGCGTTGTCATAGTTACCTCAGTCTGCAGCACACCCCTCTGTGGGTGGAGGAGGTAGAATAACACCAACACCCACGGTATCCCCTGCCTGTCGTAAGAGGCGACTAAAAGGGGCCCCAGGGGCTCTGAACTTTGGAGCGTGAGTTGGCGACCACGGGGCCCTTAGCTGAGTCCTGGTATTGCTTCCACTTACTTGTGCCTGGCTTCTCACTTTCATCTATCCTATCCGACCTCCCTTGGTCAACTCTTGTTCTTTTCCGACCCCGACGCTATTAGGTTTGCGAGGGCTAGGTAGTCTTTCATGTTCACGCCCTTCGTGGCCCTTGTCTTTCTTTGACCGATATCTTCATTTTTCGAAGTGTCGAATCCCTTCTATTTTTCCCTCTGATTAGTGTTATATAGAGGATGGTTGCCTAGTTGTACTTCCTCTTAAAACAATAATCACCACCACCATCTGCAGCACACCATCCTTTCATACAGGCTGAATATTTAATCAACTATGTTAGCCTAATGGAATTCAAAAAACTTTAGCCCGTTCCTAAGCTCGCGCTAATAATTCCGGCATTTAAGACAGAACACGTCATTGCCGATAAATACTTGATGTTTAATAGAGAACAGAACTGTACAACTAGCCACTAATTAACCTACAAAAAATAAACTAACAACGAAAACAATATTCAGGAAATGAACACTTAAATTATTACACGAACCAGCAACAACTAACATAGCTAACACAGTACTACTCCGAATAATACCACAAAAGCGACTCAGAGCAAGCCAACCCACGTGGAGATAGCATCCTTAAATGTGGCATCTCTGGTATCTATCGTTGCCATTGCAACGGAACAATTCCGAGCAGCGTTAGTCAATTTTTTCTCGCCGGTCAGACTTCAACTCTTGTGGGCCCAACTATAGACCTGTGCCATATAATTTCGCCTGTTACGTTGATTTCTTGAAGGTCTTTTTCAATTTCCATTATCCAATTATTCTTGACTTTTAGTGAGGAGCCGTCATTAAATATCCATTCATTAATTCTTTCATCATCCATTCTTTAAATATGGCCAGAAAATTTCAATCGTCTTTGTCTAATTGTGATATTTTCTCAGAATGCTGGTATAACTCAGGACACCTTTTCATCCACACTCCTTCTGTGCATATCACTGGCGTTTGCTGGGATCAAGACCTGGGCTGCTACTAGACTTATGTTACCCCTTTTCGCTGGTTGGTTTAGTGAACGTCAAGCCAACGGAGAAGCCTTCTGTGTTATCAAGGCTGCTTCACAAGCTACTGCCCTGGCCTCTGCTACTGCCAATGCTCAACCCTGATCATTGAAGACCGGGCGAGTTGGCCGTGCGCGTAGAGGCGCGCGGCTGTGAGCTTGCATCCGGGAGATAGTAGGTTCGAATCCCACTATCGGCAGCCCTGAAGATGGTTTTCCGTGGTTTCCCATTTTCACACCAGGCAAATGCTGGGGCTGTTCCTTAATTAAGGCCACGGCCGCTTCCTTCCAACTCCTAGGCCTTTCCTATCCCATCGTCGCCATAAGACCTATCTGTGTCGGTGCGACGTAAAGCCCCTAGCAAAAAAAAAAAAAAAGCAAATTAAAGTCAGGCTTTGTGGTTAAATGGATAGAATGCTTGCGTTTGGTCCGATGGCCCCGGTTCAGTTTTCAGAATTAACCCGCTCGTACTCTTAATTCACCTGACTTGGGGACTGAGTGTTTATGACGTCTTCGCCATTCGTTTTATTCTCATTAGGTCACCAGTAAGCTCATACAAATGCCATGCAGCATTATTATTAAATAAAAATGTTGAATTTTACAGCGGTCGTACCCATCGTTCACCGGTTTATTAGCTTCCTCGGGAGATCAGTTGTGGTGTCCGACCCATGATCACGGGTTAGATTGCAGCAAAAAAAAAAAAAAAAAAAAAAAACACTAAACCTGGAAGATTGCATTTCATTTTAGCAGTACTACCAATAAATAGAAAACTATATTACTCCTACAACAGCAGCCTTGCAGTGTCTTCCTACAATGATGTAGGTTTGGGCTTCACTGATAGCCTTGATATCCCTCAGTATACGCCACTGGTGCATATTGGGGTAAACATTTTACTAAGGATTTTCCTACCGAGCTCGATAGCTGCAGTCGCTTAAGTGCGGCCAGTATTCAGTATTCGGGAGATAGTGGGTTCGAGCCCCACTGTCGGCAGCCCTGAAGATGGTTTTCCGTGGTTTCCCATTTTCACACCAGGCAAATGCCGGGGCTGTACCTTAATTAAGGCCACGGCCGTTTCCCTCCAATTCCTATGCCTTTCCTATCCCATCGTCGCCATAAGACATATCAGTGTCGGTGCGACGTAAAGCAAATAGCAAAAAGAAAAAAAAAAAGGATTTTCCTTTCTTGGTTTTCTAAATTTCTAGCTGATCTGCTTCCAATGATCAGGGATTCTTGTGAGTATCCATATTCACGTTTAATTACCGTGTTACAGTGTTTTAATTGAACTTTCCGAGATATTGATTTTGTTGTACCTGTTCTATGAGATTCTATAGGCTTCATGTAATTTATAAATTCTGTCTTTGCTTCACGATTTAATCCGAAATGGTTGGATGATTTCCCCTGAGTACTTGAAATTACGAGTACCACAGTTTGTTTGTCTAAATTTCGAGTAGATCCATTTATCGGATTTTCTCATATGAGATTTGGAGTCCAATGCTAGATGCTGTTTTTTCCAGAGACTGAATTACTTCTTGCCTATTGTTGGACAGAATTTCCAGGTCATCTGCGAAGACATTTGATGTGAATTTTATTTTTAACTAGCTTGCCGATATTAATCCCTGTTTGTTTCCCCTTTTCCCAGGTTCGGACTACTTTCTTTAGCACAAGACTGAGCAGTAATGAAAATGAGCCATCTGCTTGATTGACACCCGTCGTAATATCAAAGCTGTTCCGAAATTTCACCTACGAACTTAACTTTCGAGGGGGTGTCAAAAAGATGTTTGTCCTTTTCTTTCTTTCTTTCTTTCTTTCTTTCTTTCTTTCTTTCTTTCTTTCTTTCTTTACGTTGCACCGATGCAGATATCTCTTATGGTGACGATGGGATAAGAAAGGGCTAGGAATGGGAAGGAAGCGGCCGTGATCTTAAGGTACAGCCCCAGCATTTGCATGATGTGAAAATAGGAAACCACGGAAAACCATTGTGAGGGCTGTCGACAGTGGGGTTTGAACCTGCCACCTCCCGAATGCAAGCTGACAGCTGCGTGACTCTAACCGCACGGCCATCTCGCTCAGTTAAATGGCTTGCGGTCATGAAAGGTGAATGGCGGAGATTTCGTCACCCGGTTTACAAGAAGCTCTGGAGATCCTAACCCCCCTGTGGGTGGGGGCATTAGAATATCACCCTCGGTATCCCCTGCCTGTCGTAAGAGGCGACTAAAAGGGACTCTTAAATGCGGAGTGTGGGTTGACGACCATGGGACCCATAGGTGAGCCTTGGCATTGCTTCCACTTACTTGTGCCAGGCTCTTCACTTTCATCAGTACTATCTGACCTCTCTTGATCAACTCTTGTACTTTTCCAACCCCGACGGCATAGATCTTTCGAGGCCCAAGGAGTCTCCCTCGTGGCCCTTGTCTTTGTTTGGCCGATACCATCATTTTTCTAAGTGTCGGACCCCTTCAATTTGTATCTTCTGGTAAATATAATGTTAGACCCCGAAGAGTAACAGGACAACGCCTGGACAAACAAAACAAAGAAGGATGTTTGCCTAGATGTACTTCCTCATAAAATAATAATCCTAAGAAACAACGGTTAAACTATTTTTTAAGAACTACCTGAGATAAATCCATATGTCAATTGAAGTTAACAAAGCTTCTTCCCGAAAAATAAACATTTTCCTTTGCGAAAACCTAATGATCATGAGTATGTCTTTCACCTTTGGCGACCAAGGCCTACGGTAACGACTAATGTGACATTTTGTCGCATCACGTTACGCATATTTTCTGATTTTTAAATTAATTTATTGGCTTTAGGTGCCAGACCAAACAGCCAGCTAGATATACATTAGATAACAAAGCATATACATTAAATATACACTTAGAATACATATACACCTATGAATCTTCCATAGTATTATAATGGTATTACGTTCCGAGCCCGTACAGAATGCGCGCACACACATACGAAGAGAAAAAAAACAAACAAAAGAACAAATTGGGACACTGCAACTGTAGTATGTTTACGTAGTTTTTCTGAAATAGTATCACATCAAACTTTATAATCTTAAATCGGTGTCTTTTAAGAATAAGGCGATTGCATTATACGCTTCTGGTTGTTGGGATGATAAAAATATTTTCTGATGATTCCCAGCCGTAAGTCCTGTGTTACACTATCAAGGAACTTGGATAACAACTTTGATGAAATAATTTGATCAATGTTTGACTCCATGTTGTAATCAGAGATGTGCTGTTACAGTACATCAGGTATCTTGAACAAACTCCGCAGTCTTCTTTCCGAGAAGTGTGTGTAAACAAAAAAGGATTCTGATCAGGCTCCTGCTCTAATTGCATGTGCATGTGCAATAATAATTATAGGACTATTGTTAAGAAAAGTCTGAAATTTTGGGTGAGGTCATGGGTTGCGAGGAGAAGCTCAATGGGAATTGTGAATACAATCTATATATTTAAAAAAAATTATGACCGGGCGAGTTGGCCGTGTGGTTAGGAGCCCGCAGCTGTGGAGCTCGCATCCGAGAGATAGTGGGTTCGAACCCCACTGTCGGCAGCCCTGAAGATGGTTTTCAGTGGTTTCCCATTTTCACACCAGGCAAATGCTGGGGCTGTACCTTAATTAAGGCCACGGCCACTTCCTTCCATTTCCTAGGCCTTTCCTGTCCCATCGTCGCCGCAAGATCTGTGTCGGTGCGACGTAAAGCAAATAGCGAAAAAAAAAAAAAAAACTAAAGTCAGTCAGTCCGGCCATTCTATCCGGTCGATTTCCTTCATTTTTAAAAAACCGAAAGGAATTCGTGCACAGATTTGTCATCAAGTACTATAAATCACTTACTGTAACTTCCGCCTTCCTGAAATTATTTGATTTTTTTCAATTTCCTGCCTCTTTGAAGCAATCTTTGGTTCTAATTGAATTATGGAGTTCGTTTTGGCCTAAGAACACTCAGTGGATCAAGTTCCTTCATTTCAGCTTTTAACTATTCAAATTGGTTGATTCTGAGGAAGGTTATGAATGCACATTCAATTTGACGTCTCATTTCTTCAACATTTTTTCTCATTGAAGCAATCATATCTTTCGTTCTAATTGAGATACGCAGTTCGTTTTGATCTAAAAACACTCAGTGGATCAAGCGCTTTCTTTTGAGGTAATAGCTACTTAAATTTGTGCATTCTGAGAAAAGTTATGAGTACATTTGTCTCCATGACGAAGATCTTTGAAGGACTTTTTAACAGTTCGGCGCGTAGTGTTGTTCCAAGGAACATTTCTTTGTGTGATGTATTTTCAAGTGTTTTTTGACATAATATTACATTCTATTACCACAACAGATCATGTGCTTTTATTTCATTAACTCGAAACTTTGCAAATACATCAGTGAGGATAGTAACGAACAACACCATACTTTGTACATTGCGGGCGGAGCCAGCGGGAAACTGCTAGTAATGAATGAATTTGAAAAGAGAGGACTCGCAATCATACCGGAGATTCATAACAATGGGCATAGACGTATTTCAGAAGTTGGTTGAGAAATTTGCTCCATTAGTGGTGAAGCAAAATACCCACTAGAGAAATGCTATAAGTATAGAAGAGGGGCTGGCTGTAACTCTTCGTTTTCTTGCCACTGGAGCACGCCCAAATGTATACAGTATACAATATATTACAAGTATTCCGGGAATTGCGATTGAGGATATGAGAAAAATAAACGTTCTCAGGACCCAGTACTTGCCTAAAAAGATGAAGGTAATTGTTATATTACTTTATGTTCCTAATTATAACACTTAAGTTTCACTAGGCATAGATAATAAAAAAGTAATAATATCAGCAATTACCTTAATCTTTACAGCCAAGTATTCGGTCCTCAACCGTAATAACCCTTGAAAGTTCATTTACCATATGGTATACTTCTTTAATCGCAAGTCTCTGTTGGACTTTGTGTTAAACAGCAAATCTTTCTCCTCATACAATGCAATAAGCAGTTTCACAGCAGCGAAGCTCCAATTTAATTACTGGCCATTTTTACCAGGTTATCTTTCACCTTTATCACGAAATCTTTGATCAAATATAACAACATGGAGAAACTCGTCAAAGATTGATCCAAGATGGGTTTTCATCCAAGAAGTTCTTTTATCAAAGATTATCAAATTTCTTTGATCCAAGTTATATGCATCCAAGTGCTTTGATAGTGTAATACCGCTCTAAGACGTATTCATGTCAGAAAAGGAAGATACAGGATGTCTAAAATGAAGTTAATCGAACAGTTGCAGAAACTCATCTCAGTGAAAATGTATGTCGCAGAGTGAAGGTTTTTAGGTCAAGTTCATTTATGGGAACAAATATTGTGTGTGCTTAGTAATAAAACAAGGCTACGAGCTTACTAATGGAGAACAAACTCAGCAGATGATGACTCAGTGAGGCCTGCCGGACTGTATAATTAACTTAATGTGACCTTAGAACATGGTCAGTAATAATAATAATAATAATAATAATAATAATAATAATAATAATAATAATAATAATAATACAGTTTGAAAATCATTCATCAGCGGATATACTGTATTTGGACAAGTGTTCTCATCGATCATACCATCTACAACCGGTTTACGATATCCAACAGAGGAATTGTAATCAATATAGCATGCCTGCCTCTTATCCGGAGGCACTGGGTTCGATTTCTCGCCAGGTCATAGATATTTACCTGGATCAGAGGGTAGGTTCGAGGTTCACTCAGCCTACGTGATTACAATTGTGGAGCTGTTGACGGTGAAATAGCGGGCACGATCTAGAAAGCCAAGAATAATGGCCGAGAGGATTCGTCGTGCTGACCACTCAACACCTCGTAATGTGTAGGCCATCGGTCTAAGCAACGGTCGCTTTCAAGGCCATGGTCCTTTGGACCGAACGAGTCGAAACCAACTTGATATTGAAGTTGACAGTCAAATGGCCGGGTGCGTCACTCTCGGTTACGACTTAACCGTGGTAAAGGTGGTGGTGGTGGTGGTGGTGATTATTGTTTTAAAGGAAGTACAACTAGGCAACCATCCTCTATTAATACTAATCAGAGAGAAAAGAATAGAAGGGATCCGACACTTCGAAAAATGAAGGCATCGGCCAAAAAAAGACAAGCGCCACGAAGGGCGTGAAAATTAAAGACTCCCTAGGCCTCGATACCTAACACCATCGGGGTAGGAAAAGAACAAGAATTGACCAAGAGAGGTCGGATAGGATAGATGAAAGTGAGGAGTCTGGCACAAGTAAGTGGAAGCAATTCCAGGACTCAGCCGAAGGTCCCATATTCGCCAATCCACGCTCCCAAATTCAGAGCCCCTGGGGCCCCTTTTAGTCGCCTCTTACAGGGGTTACCGTGAGTGTTATTCTACCGCCCTCACCGATAGGGGAATAACCCCGGTTTGGAAATTTGTGACGTTTTACTGCGGGTGAAAGTTCACCGGTCTTGAGCGAGTAGTTAAGCTGCTAAGCAAGGCTTTTAAAGGCCTACGTGCGCTACATAACGTCACGAGTAAGTTGTATATTACGTGTATCAAAGTGTCGCGATCCAATTTAAAGTTTTACCAGTCGTGAGTGTGCGATATAACCTCACATTGCATGCATCCAAACTGTCGTGATCTTACCGTTAACATGGATTTGGCACCCCATGTCGTATATCTACAATATCTTGAGGATGATGAACGGAGAGAAACAGGCTGTGGCCTCCTTGGAACAATTAATAGGTGACCAACTCGAGTTTCCAACTCATAGAAATAATCCTATTTCCGCAAGAAGTAATCTAAGTCAGCGAGCATTTCTATTTCAAGTGCACTGAAATTTAGCGTTCTCATTCGGCCTTCCTCTTCTATATCGGTTGATACTGATAACCTAAACTAACTTAAGGAAACAAAAATAATTCATCTTAGAAATACAGGTTTGTAATAGAAGATATGATAAAATGACCACAGTGATGCTGAACAGGAACATGATTATAAAACTTTTATACAAGGTTAAAGTAATTTAAATAAAATTTGTCCTAGAAATAAAAAGACAGCTGACGATTCCAGACAAAACGTAAACAGTCGGGAACTGGATAAATTAGAGTCACATGACTGTGGAACAGGGCCTCTCAGGGTGCATGCGCCAGTGCACTGCGCGGTGCAAGGTGAAAAACACGACTTCGCTAGGTTGACTAGAAAGCAGATCCTCCACTCCTCGATTTTGGGCAGTAGTGCTGTCTCTCTCCCTTTGTTTAAGCCTGTTTCGCCCTTCCTCACTTGCTCTGCAGCACTCCACCATCTGAGCAGAGCTGAGCCGAGCTTAGCCGAGTTTCCCCGAGACAAAACGCTGGTCCGAACTGAGCCGAGTTGGACCGATGCACGGTGCACAAATCTCTTCGCATCGGTTTGCACGCGTTAGATTTTGGGCGTTTGTAAGGCACCGCTGTAGAAAATATCAGTGCCTTCTGAATACTGCTTTGAATTACTTCTGAGGAGAATAATAGCGAGAAAAACGAGCGTCCAGAAACCGCGGTTTCGAAACCAAGGATTAGCAATGCTACAACAGGTTAATGACAATACCACGGTTTCGTAACCAAGGATTAGCAATGCTGCAACAGGTTAATGACAATACCACGGTTTCGTAACCAAGGATTAGCAATGCTACAACAGGTTAATGACAATACCACGGTTTCGTAACCAAGGATTAGCAATGCTGCAACAGGTTAATGACAATACCACGGTTTCGTAACCAAGGATTAGCAATGCTGCAACAGGTTAATGACAATACCACGGTTTCGTAACCAAGGATTAGCAATGCTACAACAGGTTAATGACAATACCACGGTTTCGTAACCAAGGATTAGCAATGCTACAACAGGTTAATGACAATACCACGGTTTCGTAACCAAGGATTAGCAATGCTGCAACAGGTTAATGACAATACCACGGTTTCGTAACCAAGGATTAGCAGTGCTGCAACAGGTTAATGACAATACCACGGTTTCGTAACCAAGGATTAGCAGTGCTGCAACAGGTTAATGACAATACCACGGTTTCGTAACCAAGGATTAGCAATGCTACAACAGGTTAATGACAATACCACGGTTTCGTAACCAAGGATTAGCAATGTTGCAACAGGTTAATGACAATACCACGGTTTCGTAACGCCTGATATTATTTTACCAAGAATGTAATCTCAGCTCCCGAGAGAGAAATAGGATTTAGTAAATTGTCAACTTCCCGTATGTACGGGCTGCCAACAATGGACAAAGCCTACAATAGGCAAGACGTGTATAAATTTCTCCGCTACAAAGAATAGCGTAGAATAATGGGTATGTTTTGGGCTTAGAAGAAGAGAGAGCGAGTACAGATTATTAGGATGCTCCCCTCTTAGTAGCCTTTTACGACATGAAAATGAGTACCGAAAATGCACCCTTTCACTTCACCCACAGGGGAAATAGAGTTCTGATAAATCGAAGGAAATGTGTAGCATCATGATGTATGGTGGTGGTGGTGGTGGTAATTATTGCTTTAAGAGGAAGTACAACTAGGCGACCATCCTCTGTATATCACTAATCAGAGAGAAAAAATGGAAGGGATCCGACACTTCGAAAAAGGAAGGTACCGTTCAAAGGAAGACAAGGGCCACGAAGGGCATGAACATGAAAGATTCCTTAGGCCTCCATACGTAATACTGTCGGGGTCTGAAAAGAACAAGAGTTGACCAAGGGAGCTCGGATAGGATAGATGAAAGTGAGGAGCCTTGCACAAGTAAGTGGAAGCAATGCCAGAACTCATCTGAGGGCCCCGTGGTCGCCAACCCACGCTCCAAAGTTCACAGCCCCTGAGGCCCCTTTTAGTCGCCTCTTACGACAGGCAGGAAATACCGTAGGTGTTATTCTACCGCCCCCACCCTCAGGGGGCGGGGGCATCATGATCTACATCCAACAATATGACAGCTGATCCAGCACACAACATCCCCATGCCATGTCACAAGGTAGCCCCACCTATCAAGATCTACGTCCAACAATATGGCAGCTGATCCAGCACACAACATCCCCATGCCATGTCACAAGGTAGCCCCACCTATCAAGATCTACGTCCAGCAATATGGCAGCTCATCCATCACAAAACATCCCCATGCCATGTCACAAGGTAGCCCCACCTATCAAGATCTACGTCCAACAATATGGCAGCTGATCCAGCACACAACATCCCCATGCCATGTCACAAGATAGCCCCACCTATCAAGATCTACGTCCAACAATATGGCAGCTGATCCAGCACACAACATCCCCATGCCATGTCACAAAGTAGCCCCACCTATCAAGATCTACGTCCAAGAATATGGCAGCTGATCCAGCACACAACATTCCCATGTCATGTCACAAGGCAGCCCCACCTATCAAGATCTACGTCCAACAAAATAGTCGCTGATTTAACATATCATTTTATTACAATAAATATTAGCAAGGTGCATATTATGAGAAAAATTCACAGTTCTAGCCCTTCAGGCAAGCAACTCGGTGTTGAAAATATCTTAGGGATACGAGCTAGGAAAATATAATAAAGTATGAGAATATATTCTTTATTTATTTATAAAAATTACAATCCTTTTCTTAATCACCGTAGCCTCCGAAGCTCAGGCGGCAGCCCGCCGGCCTCTCACTGCTGGTTTCCGTGGTTCAAATCCCGGTCAATCCATGTGGGATTTGTGCTGGACAATGCGGATGCGCGCCAGGTTTTTCTCCGGGTACTCCGATTTTGCGTGTCATCTTTAATTCCAGCAACACTCTCCAATATCATTTCATTTCATCTGTCAATCATTATTCATTGCCCCAGAGGAGTGGGACAGGCTTCGGCAGCCGGCACAATTCGTATACTTGCCATTAGATGGGGACTTTATTCATTCTATTCCTGACCCGGTCAAATGACTGGGAATAGATTGTGGATTTTAATTTCCTTAATCATCGTTATCCGGTCGATCAGATTAGCAGTTTGCCTTTTTCTACCACTACAAGCGCTTGTCTGAGTCAATGAAGAGGTGCACTCAAGCCCTTATAACTACATTCAGTGTGGACATGTTTCGAAAAATTATAAAAAAAAGCCTGAGGGTATTGAACCAAGTAACACATTACAGAAATAATTTTGTAAATAAGTTAATTTGACTAAGATTTGAATAAAAAAGAAAAAAAGTAAAGAAACAACCCATTTTTAGGCTGTTTTTCCGGAACTGCATTTAGGCCGAAAGTGATATTCGAAATTTGGCTTTTCTTAGTTTGACAGAGATATCCAAGACTCACAAATCGTTCAACTTTCGGCACAATTGAGGAAATTGCTTAATTTTTCGTAGTAAAGGGACCCCTACTTTTTCTGCTAAGAATTTTTTTCAACTTTAAAATGTTGCTGCCTTCAGTGACTTTGCAGTGTGTAAGGGGCTTTGCGGTTACCTAGACGAAACGCCAGTCAAAGGCAGCGGAAAATCATTTAAAACACAGTGCCATGTGTACCAACTGTATATAAAAAAACCAAACCCCATGGCACTACAGCCCTTGAAGGGCCTTGGCCTACCAAGCGACCGCTGCTCAGCCCGAAGGCCTGCAGATTACGAGGTGTCGTGTGGTCAGCACGACGAACCCTCTCGGCCGTTATTCTTGGCTTTCTAGACCGGGGCCGCCATCTCACCGTCAGATAGCTCCTCAATTCTAATCACGTAGGCTGAGTGGACCTCGAACCAGCCCTCAGGTCCAGGTAAAAATCCCTGACCTGGCCGGGAATCGAACCCGGGGCCTCCGGGTAAGAGGCAGGCACGCTACCCCTACACCACGGGGCCGGCTACCAACTGTATATAGTCATGTTAATTGCCTCTTTCTTCAGTAATCACCGCTCATCTGCATTTGGAGCAGTCGCCCAGATGGCAGATTCCGTATCTGCTGTTTACCTAGTCTTTTCGTAAATAAATTAGAAGAATTTGAAAATTTATTAAACATCTCCCTTTGGTAATTTATTCCAATCCCTAACTCCTCTTCCTATAAACAAATATTTGACCTAATTTGTCTTCTCGAATTTCAACTTTATACTTCATATTGTGATCTTTCCTACTTTTATAAAAACCACTCAAAGTTATTTGTTTACTAATGTCATTCCACGCCATCTCTCCACTGACAGCTCGGAACATACCACCGAGTCGAACAGCTCGTCTCATTTCTCCCGAACATTTTCGCTAGTCTTTTGTCGGAAATCACCCAGAACAAATCGAGCCGGTTTTCTTTGGATTTGTTCAATTCTTGAATCAAGTAATCCTGGTGAGGGTCCCATACACTGGAACCATACTCTAGTTGGGATCTTACCAGAGACTTACACGCAATCTTATTTACATCCTTACTTCTTCTTCTCCTTATTCTTCTTCTTCTTCCTCTGTTTACCCTCCGGGGTTGGTGCTTCCCTCGGACTCAGCGAGGGATCCTACCTCTACCGCCTCAAGGGCAGTGTCCTGGAGCATGAGACATTAGGTCAGGAGATACAACTGGGAAGGATGACCAGTATCTCGCCCAGGCGGCCTCACCACCTATGCTGAACAGGGGCCTTGGTGGGGGATGGGAAGTTTGGAAGGGATAGACAAGGAAGAGGGAAGGAAGCGGCCGTGGCCTTAAGTTAGGTACCATACCGGCATTCGCTTGGAGGAGAAGTGGGAAACCACGAAAAACCACTTCCAGGATGGCTGAGGTGGGAATCGAACCCACGTCTACTCAGTTGACCTCCCGAGGCTGAGTGGGCCCCGTTCCAGCCCTCGTACCACTCTTCAAATTTCGTGGCAGAGCCGGAAATCGAACCCGGGCCTCCGGGGATGGCAGCTAATCACACTAACCACTACACCACAGAGGCTACATCCTTACTACAACTCCCAAATACCCCCATAACCCTGTGTGGAGGTCTGTACCCTTTATTTACAATACTGTTTATGTGATTACGCTAATAAAGATCTCTCATATTAACACCTAGGTGTTCACAGGTGCTTACAGTGAACACCATCAGGAACTTTCATCCCATCAACGCAGTAATTAAAACTGAGAGGACTTTTCCCATTAGTGAAATTCACAGCCTGACTTTTAACCATTGCCTGCTGCCCACCTCACATTATCGAGGTCATTTTGCAGTTGCTCACAATCTGGTAAACCTGGAAATAAGCTTCTGCCTGTATTCTACCTCCATAGTCCGGCTAAATGATTAGTGTGCTGGTCTTTGGTCACATGGGTCCCGAGTTCGATTCCTGGCAGGGTCCGGAATTTTAACCATAATTGGTTAATTCCGCTGGCTCGGATACTGGGTGTTTGTGTCATCTTCATGATCATTTCATCCTCATCACGACGCGCAGGTCGCCTACGGGTGTCAAATGGAAAGACCTGCATCTGGCGAGCCGGCCTTGTCCTCGGACACTCCCGGCACTAAAAGCCATAGGCCATAAAACTTGTGACATGCCCTTCTGGTCAAAGAGCACGTAGCATTACACAAGTGCGCTTGCACCAGGCCTTGCTAACGCTACTTTTGCTGAATTGCAGCTGTCCCCAGCTTACGTAAGCCGAATGTAATCATCTTGACCTCCCTGTCGCTGTAAGTGAAACAAAAGAAATCATTTGAAGTCACTCTCCTACACTGTTAGTGAAGTGTACCATATAAGGATGGGAATTTCTGGGTCTATGTTGAACAGGAATTTATTTGCCAACACAAAATCGTTTCAAAGGATTATATCTTCAGTTGTTGTTATAATTATTTGACCTGGATTCGTTCTTGTAGCAGGCGTAGCAGGGGGGGGAGGTGATACTCCCACGTGGCGCGTCCCAGGTGGCGGATAGGGGGATCCTAACCGGCCTGCCGGCGGACTTGAGGAAAATAAAATACCTCTCGCGGACCAAACACACTACCCCCTACCCTACACTACCCTTGGCATTGCTTCCACTTACTTGTGCCAGGCTCCTCACTTTCGTCTATTCTATCCGACTTCCCTTGGTCAACTCTTGTTCTTTTCCGACCCCGACGGTATTAGAGCATTCGAGTCCTAGGGAATCTTTCATTTCCACGCCCTTCGTGGCCCTTGCCTTTCATCGTCCGTTACTTCATTTTTCGAAGTGACGGATCCCTTCTTTCTTCTTCTTTTTTCTCTCTCTTTACCCGCTGTGGGTGGGGGACGCAGACGAAAAATACACCCACGGTATCCCCTGCCTGTCGTGAGAGGCGACTAAAAGGGGCGACCAAGGGATGATTGAATTAGAACCATGAAACTACTTTTAATTCGTACCATCACGTGGGGAACACCATGGGTTGCCTGTACTTGCGAGTAGTGCCACTATATTTGGTACGAAATAGGTTTGTGATTAGTAGCAGCAAGAGGGGGTTCTCCTGTGGGTTTCCAGTACCCGTGCGTCGTTACCCATGTGAGCAACACCGCGGGTCTGGGCGTAGCCTGCGAGTTGTACCGCTATATGAGCGGCACCGTGGGTCTGCGTTGCCTGTGATTAGTACCCACTATGTGAGGAACACCACGAGATGTGTGGTTAGTACACCTAGGTGAGGAACGTCATCGGTTTGCGTTGGCTCTCAGTGGCGCCGTTGTGTGAGAAACACCATAGGTCTGCGTTCCCTGTACGAAGTGCAGTACTTGTGAGTAGTACCATCTTGTGTGAGTCTTCGCTACTTTTGATTAATACCCCCAACATGGCAAATACCATGGTTCTACTTTACTCGCGACATGTACCATTTTGTGGGGCCTTAGATGTGGATTTTGCAACCCTTTAGACATCAAGCATCATTGTGCTTTATAAGTGGTCCCTTATTCAGTAATCCTATAATTTACGATCTGTTTTGAGTCTGATCTATTGTTTTTAGTTTGTTTGGTTGTTTTTTTGTTTTTGTTGGGTTCATGTCCATCCATTCATTCTTCATGACATTTTTTATTTTATTTTGGTCAGTGGATGAATTTGACCTTTTTGTTATTTCATTTCGTACCATTAGGGGCCGATGACCTCGATGTTAGGCCCCTTTAAACAACAAGCATCTTCATCATCATCATCATCACGTTCTTGCGATATGACAAAAAGGGAAAATCATAGGGAATAAAAATCAGGCGATAATGCTCAAAGACTAAAGATTATTCGACGGTATATCATTACGTTACCGCTCTCTCTATATTTGTCTTAATATTGGAAACATTTCTTAGCAGACTAAGAAAAACGTAAAATTAAGCAATTTTCTCAATTGTGCCGAAAGTTGAAGGGCTAAAGGGACCGAAAACGTTTCAAATTGTGAGTCTTGGATAGCTCTATTTCAGACTTAAAAAAACGAATTTCGAAAATCACTTCTGACCTAAATGCAGTTCCGGAAAAACAACCTAAAATTGCTTGTTTCCTTACTCGTTTTCTTTTTTATTCAAATCCTAGCCAAATTATTATTTACATAATTCTTTCTTTAACATATCTCTAGGTTCGTGGTTTCCGATTTTCACACCAGGAAAATGCTGGGGCTGTACCTTAATTAAGACCATGGCCGCTTCCTTCCCATTCCTAGGCCTTTCCTATGCCATCGTCGCCATAAGACCTAGCGCTGTGTCGGTGCGACGTAAAGCAAGTTGTAAAAAAAGTTTTTTTTAATTTTTTGAAATATTTCCACAACGAATGTAAGGGCTTACGTGAAACTCTGCATTGACTCACATTAGCGCTCGTACTGGTGCTTAAGTGAAACAGTGCATTGATTCACATTAGCGCTCGTAGTGGTGCTTAAGTGAAACAGTGCATTGACTCACATTAGCGCTCGTAGTGGTGCTTAAGTGAAACTCTGCATTGACTCACATTAGCGCTCGTAATGGTGCTTAAGTGAAACAATGCATTGACTCACATTAGCGCTCGTAGTGGTGGTTAAGTAAAACAGTGCATTGACTCACATTAGCGCTCGTAGTGTAGAAAAAGGCAAACTGCTAATCTATTCTACCGGATAACAATGATTAAGAAATGGATTGCAATTTTTAGGAATAAGGAAATAATATATTCTCATAATCTACTATAATTTACTTAAAGTTCGTAGCTCATAATGTTTTCACCATTGAGTTAGTTGCCTGAATGGCTAGAACTGGTATTCTTCTGTACTTAATGAAAATGATATTTATATTTGACCACTTACAGTTTTGCCAAGAAAGTTTTTTTTCTTTGCTACTTGCTTTACGTCGCACTGACGCAGCTAGGTCTTATGGCGACGATGGGATAGGAAAGGCCTAGGAAGTTGAAAGAAGCGGCCGTGGCCTTCATTCAGGTACAGCCTCGGAATTTGCCTGGTGTGAAACCACTGAAAACCATCTTCAGGGCTGCCGACAGTGGGGCTCGAACCCACTATCTCCCGATTACTGGATACTAGCCGCACTTAAGCGATTGCAGCTATTGAGCTCGGTCCAAGAAAGTTTAAGGTCATCCTTTGGTTTGAAAATAGGCGAGGCTGGTACTACATTATTAGGCTTGCGGAATTCCAGGAACATTTCATCCTTGCTCATTTAGCTGTTAATTGTCAATGGGAAACGTGTAGGCCCTGTTTGTTTTCGCCCAAACAAGGCGTTTCTGTGACGATGGGTACTCGTAAAAAATTTATAGATTTTTAAGCAAACGAATTTTCTTTACTTTTCTTGACAATAAAATGCAAAGTTACTTAATTACTAACTTTGATTCAATTGTTTGTTTATTGCAGGATTGGCTCTAATAGGCTATGTATTAAATTAGCAAGCATGAAAATATGCCTTAAAAATTATTTCGCAAACTGCCAAACATTTTCTGAGTTTTATATTTTCTAGATAAGGATGGGGTAAGTTTGATATAAGCTTTAAATGGAAACATCTAACGCGCCTCGGTTTCCACAGCAGCGTTCCTTGGGATCCGCTCTACAGGCGAGACATTTTATGCATATGCTAGGTGCTTCCAGTCGAAAGTTATATCAAACAACTTACGGCATGATTTCTTCCACCCTTGTCTACAAAAAACAAAATGCGGAAATCCCTCTAAATGAGACAATAACCCCCCAAAAATAATAATAGCACTGCGGTTATTCACAAAACGAATAAAGCACGACACAGAATTATTCACATAACAAAGATTTTGCCTTATTTTGTTAAAACACCGCGCAAATGGCCGTAAAACAGCATGAACTGTACAGTCGCAGTGAAAACTGCTTCGAGTTACGCTATCAGAGTACTACATTCCATATTGCTGGGTATTTCCTTCCTACGTGACGTTGACAACTAGTGTAGTTTACTCTACCAAGGGACCAATGGGCTGTGTGGTTTCCTCTCAACATCTACCAAAGAGTCGATGACCTAGATGTTAAGCCCCTTTAAACAGCAAGCATCAAGGAACATTTAACAAAAGGAATAAATGTTGTTGCTGTTACCGAGGAGAAGGTGGGTCAGAGAAAGGAGGTGAGAGAGATATGAATGTCTCTAATATTTTGACGTATCGGTAGTTCATAATTATTATTAATTTAAAAATTTAGTAGATGGTATATAAATACAGTTGTCTGCTGGTAGTCAGTACAAAAAAGGAATAAGGTGGTTGCTATAACCTAATAATAATTTCGTGTGGCTATTTCTTGCCGAGTGCAGCCCTTGTAAGGCAGACCCTCCGATGAGGGTGGGCGGCATCTGCCATGTGTAGGTAACTGCGTCTTAATGTGGTGCAGGATAGTGTTATGTGTGGTGCGTGAGTTGCGGGGATGTTGGGGACAGCACAAACACCCAGCCCCCGGAACATTAGAATTAACCAATGAAGCTTAAAATCCCCGACCCGGCCGGGAATCGAACCCGGGACCCTCTGAACCGAAGGCCAGTACGCTGACCATTCAGCCAACGAGTCGGACAGGTAGTTGCTGCCGTCGTAAAAGAGAAGAGAAGAGGGAATCGTAAGGCACGTGAAGGGTTCGTATGTTAAGAGCTGCTAGAAGAGAAAATCTTAACGTTGGATGATTAACTGCAGTGTCTGAAACGGGCTGGCCAACAGCGAAAAATAAAACCTCAAGAAAAAATCGGCCCACTAGCATGTTATAGCAATGAAATAAATAAGTAATTATTATGTCATCCACATAGCCCTTCCAAATCCCTCAAAAAATAGTTTCCCCCTAAAATTCTCTCTGACTCTTGTATTCCCCCAACTTTCCCTCTGGGACGATTAAATCCCCCTAAATTTAGGGGTAAAACTCCTAAGTTGGCAGTACTGCCTTGTGTCTGATATAATAATTATGCGATATTTACCTGTCGAAAATATACATTATAGTCAGTATTGTGATGGTGGCAGATTACTTGAACTGGGAATGAAGAGACGACATTATTTGTGTAGTTGAACACGGAACTATGGTGCTGCAATCTGGCGGAGAAACAATTCAACAAGGTTAAGTCACTGATTCATGATCCCTCTCTGACTATCCGTGTTTACGTTACTGTGAATCAGAGTTCAACCAATCAACACGATTTGTAGTAAAACATTATGATAAAGTCTTTTTAGCTTATAATATATTTATGCTTGACGATGCCGAAATATAAATATTACCGTATTTACTCGAATAATACCCGCATATTTTTTTAAAATAATTGAGGCACGAAATTGGGGTGTGGGTTTTATTTGAGTCAGTGTTGGCATTTTTTTTTTTTGAAACCAGCCTTCCTAAAGTGAGGGTGCGGGGATTATTCTGTGGCAGGGATTATTCGCGTAAATACGTATATGCCAGGAAACTGAATCTTAATGAGGTTCATTATAGTTCAAGTTTCATTATGACCGAGCTCGATAGCTGAAGTCGTTTAAGTGCGATCAGTATCCAGTAATCGGTAGATAGTGGGTTCGAGCCCCACTGTCGGCAGCCCTGAAAATGGTTTTCCGTGGTTTCCCATTTTCACACCAGGCGAATGCCGGGGCTGTACCTTAATTAAGGCCACGGCTGCTTCCTTCCACTTCCTAGACCTTTCCTATCCCATGGTCGCCATAAGACATATCTGTGTCGGTGCGACGTAAAACAAATAGCAAAAAGTTTCATTATGCTACAGGTTCTCCACCAATCAGAGTTCGGATTTCCATTATGATAGAGGTTTTCCTCCAATCAGAGTTCAAATTTTCATTATGAAACAACTGTTCGACCAATTAGATAAGGATTACCATCGCACCTGCGCTCAACGCACTAGCTTCGCACTTGTTTCCAAAATCAAACATGTCGGACACACATATTAACATCAATGCACCTTCGACTTCCAATATTCCACAACCACACAGCACATTCCCGAAAATTCACTTCACCAACTGTACACTAAACAATTTGGATTTGAAATAAAGCTAGGTTATGATAACCTTATGCCTTTGCTGGCAGGACCTAGTGTTTACACTGCACTAAGTCTTCTGGTATGGGGTAGAGCAATTTTGTTACTTTCATTGATCTGTCTCTGTCTTATCCTTGGCTTTGACAAAATGAAAGTGACTAAGGTATGAGCGATGCTAGTAATGCCATTCCTTACGCAGCCAGTCCCTGCTATGAATGGTGTGAAACTGTTGCTCATAGGGTCGGTTGCTGCATGCATTTCAGTGGGCTTGGCAGACTGATATGTAATAGCAACTTCTGGCTCGGTGAGGAAAGCAACGGGAAACTACCTCACTCCTCATTTCCCTAGTACGCCTCTTCAGTGATGCCTAGGCCATCTATGACAGCTCATGGCGGAACTGTTGAGGATCCAACCAGCCTTCGGGCTGATGACTAAACATACATACATGATAACCTTCCATCAAAGTTTTGAAAACATATGACATTGTCAAGGTCTCTGATCCACTCACGGAAAATCAATAAGCCAACGCATGCGCTCTGTTCAGTGAACTCAACTGTCAAGCGACATCTCGACAGAAATGTGTGAATATTTAATAATCGTCGAGCATAAACAGTCGTACGCTTCGCTCGTTTTTTAAACATGCTCGTGTCTTAATTATTGCCACTATAGGCTTGTTGCAAATCCTGTAATCATTAAGAGGGGAATTCCTCAAGGCAGTATTATTCGACCTTTATGTTTTCTTCTACATATAAATGATGTAAGTAAAGAAGTGGAATAAGAAATACGGCTTTTTGCGGATGATGATGTTCTGTACAGAGTAATAAATAAGTTACAACATTGTTAGCAACTGCAAAATGACCTCGATAATGTTGTGAGATGGACAGTAGGCAATGGTAATATAAGGAAAGAACTTCATTGGGGGAATCACATAAATGGGATTCTAAATAAAGGGTTCAGATCTCTGCACATGGTTATAAGGGTATTTAGGGGCTGTAGTAAGGATGTAAAGGAGAGAACATATAAGTCTCTGGTAAAACCCCAACTAGAGTATGGTTCCAATGTATGAGACCCTCCCCAGGATTACTTAATTGAAGAACTGGATAAAGTCCAAAGAAAAGCAGCTCGATTTGTTCTGGGTGATTTCCGACAAGTCCGCCTCTGTGGTGTAGTGGTTAGCCACCCCCGGAGGTCCGGGTTCGATTCCCGGCTCTGCCACAAAATTTGAAAAGTGGTACGAGGGCTGGAACGGGGTCCACTCAGCCTCGGGAGGTCAACTGAGTAGAGGTGGGTTCGATTCCCAACTCAGCCATCCTGGAAGTGGTTTTCCGTGGTTTCCCACTTCTCCTCCAGGCAAATGCCAGGATAGTACCTAACTTAAGGCCACGGCCGCTTCCTTCCCCCTTCCTTGCCTGTCCCATCCAATCTTCCCATCCCTCCACAAGGCCCCTGTTCAGCATAGCAGGTGAGGCCGCCTGGGCGAGGTACTGGTCATTCTCCCCAGTTGTATCCCCGACCCAAAGTCTGAAGCTCCAGGACACTGCCCTTGCGGCGGTAGAGGTGGGATCCCTCGCTGAGTCCGAGGGAAAAACCGAACCTGGAGGGTAACCAGATTAAGAAGGAGAAGAAGAAGAAGATTTCCGACAAAAGAGTAGGGTTACAACAATATTGGAAAATATGGGCTGGGAAGATTTGGGAGAAAGAAGACGAGCTGCTCGACTAAGTGGTTATGTTCCGAGCTGTCCGCGGAGAGATGGCGTGGAATGACATTTGTAGGGGAATAAGTTAGAGTTGTGTTTTCAAAAGTAGGAAAGATCACAATCTATATATAGGGCCTAAATATAAAATAAAATTTTTGTCTGTGCATTGCTCAAAATTTTAAAATAATGGTATTTCAGTGTCGGTCCTGTCCAAAGTAACAAGGAAGTGCACTTTTAACTTTTCCGTAATGTCTGTCTGTCTGTCTGTCTGTCTGTCTGTCTGTCTGTCTGTCTGTCTGTCTGTCTGTCTGTCTGTCTGTCTGTCTGTCTGTCTGTCTGTCTGTCTGTCTGTCTGTCTGTCTGTCTGTCTGTCTGTCTGTCTGTCTGTCTGTCTGTCTGTCTGTCTGTCTGTCTGTCTGTCTGTCTGTCTGTCTGTCTGTCTGTCTGTCTGTCTGTCTGTACACGCATCAGGAGAATTTAATGAAAATCGGTACGTAACAAAAGTTATAGAGAATACACTTTCCGATCATTAGGTTTTATTCAGTTTCACCGTACCGACTATGATAAGAGTGGTATTTCGGCGTCGGAAGAAAACTATATGTGAAGGCCTACAATATCGAAATCTCATAAAATTGATCAACAATAACATTACATTGACCATTGTTTGTTGTGATATTCTTTGTCTCTTACGCTGCCACTCATCTCCGATAAATGGGATTACTGCTGCTTACTGAGTATAACAGCCTGCCTGTGAATATTGGCGGTGAAGAGCCGGGTAGTTAGATAACTTTCTTCTTTAGCATGCCATTCCTCTGGTTCATACATTTTCTGATACTGCTGGTACCGGTTCATCATAGTATTCCAGCTATTCGATCCCTGCTCAGACGCGCTGATTGGATTGATCAGTGTGCACAATTAACGGAATAATGGCAGAGGCTCATTTATGACCTAGTCTAGAATTACAATTTTGGCCTGTTCCAAATTATAGCACCACAGTTCACTAAATAACAAAATTCAACCCTGAAAAGAGCCGTTTGTTAAGAAAAGACCCTTCCTCTTCACTTTTATTAAATTCTACATTCATGTTAATCCAAATTAGCAGCCAAGAGCAGGTTTCTCCTCTGGGGTGGAGGAAACATTTGCCTCCAAATCAGATAGCTCCCCCTCCCCACCCCCCCTACCCCCCACCCCGCCCGCCAGTGTAGTGAATTGAGTTTTTCCGACTTACCGGGTGCTCCTATTAAACTGATGAGTAAAAGGGCACAGCTTTTGTCCTGGGGCTCTACACTATTCGCCTCCCCCCTCCCCCATCCGAAATTAAAGAGTGTTCACGGCTCACGGCTGTCTGCGGCCTGATCATTCCAGCTCTGAAATTTTGGACTGTTAAATCGGCTGCGTAGTACTCTTTGTTAAAAGTGAGAAAATGTGTCGTTTTTTATATGATCGAGTATTTCATATGATAGCATTGCTTTTAATTACGACGTTCCTACCGGCGTCGTTGTAATGACCTATGTTGATTTCAGTTGGGCAAACTACTAAGACAGTCTTTCTGAGGTTGTAAAAAGGCAAGAGGAGAGTGAGTGGTATTATAATGAGAACTCCCCGAGTTAATTGTGACTGATGGTAGGCAAGAGGGCCTACCATTATGATGAAAATTCCCTAACCCGGTCTTCACATAAGAAAAAATGTTTTGACGACTTTCCCGTCGTGTTTCTAGGGTAACGTTAAGAGCTATGCAATTTAATACAATCTTACTCACAACGTGTACACTACCTAACGCAGAATTCTGTAGAGTTCCGTAGCGAAGCACGGGTACATTAGCTAGTATGAATAAGGTGAAATTCAAGAGGTCAAATTGGAGCACATATTCGTTTATAGGAAGAGGAGTTAGAGATTGGAATAACTTACCAAGGGAGATGTTCAAATAATTTCCAATTTCTTTGCAATCATTTAAGAAAAGGCTAGGAAAACAACAGATAGGGAATCTGCCATCTGGGCGACTGCCCTAAATGCAGATCAATAGTGATTGATTGATTGATTGATTGATTGATTGATTGATTGATTGATTGATTGATTGATTGATTGATTGATTGATTGATTGATTGATTGATTGATTGATTGATTGATTGATTCCGCAGTTACAGCATAGTGTGAAATAAAATTAATCTATTTACTTGTAATGATTACTTGATAAGTAATTTTTTATTTGAATCGGTACTTTTCACAAAATGTAAATTTTACTCGTAATTTACTTCTTGATTGTAATCGTTTCATCGCTGTATGGTTAGGGGCGCACGGCTGTGAGCTTGCATCCGGGCGATAGTAGGTTCAAATCCCACTGTCGGCAGCCCTGAAGATGGTTTTGCGCGGTTTCCCATTTTCACACCAGGCAAATGGTGGGGCTGTACCTTAATTAAGGTCACGGCCGCTTCCTTCCAACTCTTAGGCCTTTCCTATCCCGCCGTCATCATAAGACCTATCTGTGTCGGTGCGACGTAAAGCCCCTAGCAAAAAAAAAAAAAGTTTCATACCAGTAATCGACATGCATTGGAGCCGCAGCACTTTGCAAGACGTCGCGCCAAGGTTATAAAGCCAAGAATACGACGCGCACTCGCAGCTTGTTTTACTGGTTGAGATTTAGATAATCGTGAAGTACGACTTCCTGAGTCTGTACGTGGTTGATAATGGAACCGGATGAAAGATGTGACTGCGAAAGTATTAAGAAATGTCTAGTCAGCTACCTGTATTGGATTTGTTGGGCCTCAAAATAATGAGAACATGAGAGTTAAATTACAGTTTACGAATCTCATATTCTTATTGTTCTATATTGAATATAATCATATATAAAATTTCCTTACAAATCATATCTGTTAAACTTTTAAAAATTATGATGACAAAATGGTAATTTTACCTCGTCTTATTTGCTTTTTTCGCATCAAGATAGACAATTCTTTCAACATGACTACTTTTTTAATAAAAGGTTTTAAACAATTTTCTTTGTATCATTTGTCTTTTTCCCCAGTTTATCTGTCATTGTATTTTTGTTTTGTGAATGAAGAAGGCCTAATGATGGCTGAAACATGTACCTTTCTCGTCATCATTTTTAAAAATGTACAGTAGAATTCCATTAGTCCGGCATCCAACAGTCCGGAACGCCCGATGGTCCGGCACCAATCCAGGATTTTTTAACGTTATTTTATTAGTTTTGCGAGGGCTAGGGAGTCTTTCATTTTCAGGCCCTTCGTGGCCCTTGTCTTCCTTTGGCCGATATCATTTTTCGAAGTGTCGGATCCCTTCCATTTTTTTCCTCCCTCTGATTAGTGTTATATAGAGGATGGTTACCTAGTTGTACGTCTTCTTAAAACAATAACCACCACCACCACCACTGTGACAGTTAAAGCGCACGGCGCGGTTCGAAACCACCTTGAAGTGTCCACTACGCGTCTGCTATTGTTAGACACAATTGGCATTGTTGGCTGTCACCACACACAGGTTCAGTTCATTGTTTTAATTGCGAGCAATTTTCGCTACAGAATTTTTCTTGCGATCTAGGATCCGTATTACAGTAGTGCAGTAGTGTAGTGAACATACACTGACTGACAGTGACAATGCAACACCAAGGAGGAGTGGTTCGAAAGGGATGAAAGTTCGGGAAAAACAGAGACGGCACGGACGAATAATTGATGTTTATTTCAAACCGATATGCAGGTTACACAATGCGCACGGCATCGACTCAGTAGGATGTAGGACCACCGCGAGCGGCGATGCACGCAGAAACACGTCGAGGTACAGAGTCAATAAGAGTGCGGATGGTGTCCTGAGGGATGGTTCTCCATTCTCTGTCAACCATTTGCCACAGTTGGTCGTCCGTACGAGGCTGGGGCAGAGTTTGCAAACGGCGTCCAATGAGATCCCACACATGTTCGATTGGTGAGAGATCCGGAGAGTACGCTGACCACGGAAGCATCTGTACACCTCGTAGAGCCTGTTAGGAGATGCGAGCAGTGTGTGGGCGGGCATTATCCTGCTGAAACAGAGCATTGGGCAGCCCCTGAAGGTACGGGAGTGCCACCGGCCGCAGCACATGCTGCACGTAGCGGTGGGCATTTAACGTGCCTTGAATACGCACTAGAGGTGACGTGGAATCATACGCAATAGCGCCCCAAACCATGATGCCGCGTTGTCTAGCGGTAGGGCGCTCCACAGTTACTGCCGGATTTGACCTTTCTCCACGCCGACGCCACACTCGTCTGCGGTGACTATCACTGACAGAACAGAAGCGTGACTCATCGGAGAACACGACGTTCCGCCATTCCCTCATCCAAGTCGCTCTAGCCCGGCACCATGCCAGGCGTGCACGTCTATGCTGTGGAGTCAATGGTAGTCTTCTGAGCGGACGCCGGGAGTGCAGGCCTCCTTCAACCAATCGACGGGAAATTGTTCTGGTCGATATTGGAACAGCCAGGGTGTCTTGCACATGCTGAAGGATGGCGGTTGACGTGGCGTGCGGGGCTGCCACCGCTTGGCGGCGGATGCGCCGATCCTCGCGTGCTGACGTCACTCGGGCTGCACCTGGACCCCTCGCACGTGCCACATGTCCCTGCGCCAACCATCTTCGCCACAGGCGCTGCACCGTGGACACATCCCTATGGGTATCGGCTGCGATTTGACGAAGCGACCAACCTGCCCTTCTCAGCCCGATCACCATACCCCTCGTAAAGGCGTCTGTCTGCTGGAAACGCCTCCGTTGACGGCGGCCTGGCATTCTTAGCTATACACGTGTCCTGTGGCACACGACAACACGTTCTACAATGACTGTCGGCTGAGAAATCACGGTACGAAGTGGGCCATTCGCCAACGCCGTGTCCCATTTATCGTTCGCTACGTGCGCAGCACAGCGGCGCATTTCACATCATGAGCATACCTCA
Source organism: Anabrus simplex (assembly GCF_040414725.1). Taxonomy (NCBI): domain Eukaryota; kingdom Metazoa; phylum Arthropoda; class Insecta; order Orthoptera; family Tettigoniidae; genus Anabrus; species Anabrus simplex. Next base: position 193,711,035 of record NC_090279.1, read on the forward strand.
GTGACGTCAGTCTAACCTGCAATTGGCATAAAGTTCTGACCACTCCTTCTTGGTGTTGTATTTGCTCTGTCAGTCAGTGTACATATCAAAGTGCCCTGTGGAAGTTTTCTTGGTATTTAAGCAGTGACAGTGTCATCGAAACCGAAACCTTCTTCAAGTTCCAAATCAGGAGAGAAACGTAAGCACGTAACTTTGACCATTAACCAGAAACTGGAAATCATCAAACGCTTGGACAAATATTTTGTTGAATGAATTTAATATTGGCTCGTCAACCATTTACGAAATCAAAAAATAAAAAATAGATTTTACTGCAAAACGCCGTGTTACAGCTGTTTTCGCTGTACGCCTTAACCTATATCGTAGTAAGAGGTACCGCCCGATAGTCCGGCATTTTCGGTAATCCGGCACCGGGCCGGTCCCGAACGTGCCGGACTATCGGACTTCTACTGTAATAGATTTGGTGTGTATTGACTAATTTGGATTTTTTTTTTTCAAGGGAATTTTGTTTTGGAGCGATCATTTTGAAAGATTCAAGGTGTATGTTGTGTCTTAATGCCTTTGTGGTATAAAAAATAAACCCTCACAAATGTAAACAATATCCTCCTTAAAACTTCGGTATCATTCCAAACCCATGTGAAGAAAAAAATTCAGTGATTTGCTGAAGACTTGCGTTAAGTCATTGGCCTAATTGTGGAAGCGCGCGGAACGATCCCTCGCCTCCTCGCGAATTTCTGGCGAACTTTTCTTCTACAAGCTCAGTGCGTTGCTGGGAAAAATGCACCGCTGCGCTGCGAGTGGCGAACACTGTAAGTTAATGCGATCACCCACGGCCGACTTGATGCGTCGCTCTAGCAAGGAGCGCAGCGAGGGATCCAGTGGGCCGTGGATCACCGCGCACATATCTCTATCGTTTCACAGAGTGTTGCCATGGCCGACTAAATAATAACAGTGGGATTTCAGAGTGTTTTATGCAACAACAATCGGCCAAATTATTCCAAACTTCCAGAAAGTGGTCGTGTATTAAATTTACAAAAATATATTTGACCTATCTCTAATGCGATATCATGTTAGCGTAGGTTAACGTTGCCTTGGTAAAAGAATAAAAATATTTCCATGAAATGTAAGCATATTTCTGCTGATATTTATGCGGTTTACTCAGAACATGTCCGACTCGTTGGCTGAATGGTCAGCGTACTGGCCTTCGGTTCAGAGGATCCCGGGTTCGATTCCCGGCCGGGTCGGGGATTTTAACCTTAATTGGTTAATTCCAATGACTCGGGGCTGGGTGTGTGTGGCGTATTCAATATTAGAAATCATCCTAGGTAGGGCCCTCATCTTCATCTTCACAGACATGCAGGTCGCCTAATAGGCCGACTATTAGAAAAGGATCTGCACCAGGCCTCTCCGGAGGCCATACGCCATTATTATTACTCAGAACATGTCACCTCGCGTACTGATGAACCCTGTGAATGGTCTGGACCTCGCATCTCAAAAGCGGGGAAAGAGAAATACAACAAGGAGAAGAGCTTAGAGGAACTTTTTCCAATAAAAAGGCACAGGTTTGATGTTGGACCAATTGAAAATATCAGAATATCTTAACGTTGCCAATCAATTATTGTCTCTGTATTTATAATATGATCTCGACCACCTCTGTAATATAACGGTTAGTGCTACTAGTTTCCTTCGTCGGGGACCCGGGCTTGATTCCCGATACAGAGAGAAATTTAAGATTGACATGAGGGTACATGCAGCTCATGTCCATTAGGGGGTTGTTTGAAAAGAGTTGCACCACCCAGGGGCGAGGACAGAACGTTAGGTATGTAAAATGCGGTATTTCTGTGAGCTGTTGATATTGTTTAATGGAGGTCTATTTCTATAATTAGCCTATATTTGTCTACTGCCTTTTTTTAAATCCATTTCGTGAGGTTGTAACAGAATAATATAAAATTTCACATTGTGGTCTGTAGTACAGTACGGTATGTTATTCTTCTCTTTCTTCTTATTATTATCATTATTTTGCATACTTTCGTGGTAATGATATTCAAGCAATTGTACATTGTACAGATTTTAGGAAATCAAAGCAGAATAAACCTTAATTTACACTACAGTTTTACGTAGAACTTGAACCCATAAATGTCCGTACAATTCCAGTCGTGGCAATGACCACCGTCTTCTGCATGGTCTTGTAGATGTTGGTGTTGACATCCAACTTCTTCAGTATTATTATTATTATTATTATTATTATTATTATTATTATTATTATTATTATTATTATTATTATTATTATTATTATTGCTGTTGCTGTTGTTGTTATTATTATGGCTATCATTAAGACTATGTTAATAGAATGCAATGTATCTGTTACAGTATGATGTGTGTGCTTTAAAAAATATGGCCTATTTGTAGCTTACTTTGAAATTTAACGTTGCTATAATAATTTGTTTGTAACTGTTAACCTTTACATTGTGTAAAGAGTTGTTGTGTATTAAATAAATGTGCAAATCCTGAATCACTTCCTGCGATTTACCGCTAAGCAGTCTTTTCAAATCCATTTGGTGAGGTCGTGAATGAAAGCTCTGTACTACAGTATCTATTAATGCAGCCAAGAACGAGCACATCATTCTGTCGGAACGTTGTGACATTGAAATATAATCATCTGAAGACAGCACTGTAAAATAATTGAATAAATGCATGTAAACGTCACACATATTCCAGCTTATGGTGAGCTGTTGATGAAGATGCTTCTAAGTAGTTCTCGTAGTATCCACCCGCAGCAGCACAGTGCTATACGCACGGAGCCTACAGACTAACGTCTTAAAGAAACTCGCAGCTTTATAATTGTAAATGCGTAACATATTTCTCAGATAACTGTCCTTCAGCCCAGTTAATTTTATTTTGTACTCTGCCCATCACTATTGGTAACTGACAAGCAGATGACTTGCATTATTGTTCCTTGAGCTCTCATATACACTCTCAGTACAACAATGTTTTTCTTCGTTATTTTCAGGTAAGACGTGAAACGGCCTGGTGATATTGGAGCAATGTGAGTAATTATCCCTTCTCATTATGTTGATTGATTAAATTTCTCAACTACTGACAAGCAATAATACGCAGAAGTGTATTAAAGTATTTTTTTGTTAATGAAAACTGACATGGATTAATGAGGGTGAGGGTCTTCCATGCACCCTAGAAACTTAAATCTCGGTAAAACTTACCAGAGAACCATAAGCTGCTAAGAAAGAAAAATTCTCAAAATTCCCTTAGTGGTTCCAGGTAGGGGCTTTCGAAATTCGTGTTCAGAAGCGAAACAGTGGAGTATGCTAGCGTTACCAATTTGTACTCTCCATGGTAAACTTTTATCCAAGGCAATGACTGTAGGGTAGTTTTCTGAAGGTCTAAATTTCTAAATCACAACTATAACTCGGCAAGAGCGTGGTGTAATCATAGTTGGGAAGTAATTGACTAAAAGTTATTTAGTTACTTGTAACGATTACATTCTTAGCTTTTTAAGTGTATTCGTTATTTTTTTGTTAAAAGTAATTTTTATTTGTAATTAGCTTCTTGAAATAAAATTACAATCATTACATTCTAGTGATTGATATACTCGCACGGAATCAGAAATGTGAAAAAATAAACCATAATGAAGGTAACTTTTTAATTTCTACTACAGTAGAAACAGTAGCTTCACCAGTTCTGGATGAGATACTTTCTAACCTCTCCAGTGTTTCCAAATAGGCCTACTCGTAAATGTTAGCATGGAATGTTAGTAAGGTATATTTTATTGGACGAAAAATGTAATCTATAAGCAAAGGAACAGGAGGGATTGGAACAACTATCGAGGTATTTCATTAAAGAGTACACCAGGCGCTGGTATTTTGTAAAGGAAGGTGCGATCGGTGGTTGAGAGTAAGTTGGATGAAAACCTGTGTGGTTTCAGACCAGGTAGGTTATGCCGCCTCCTGAGGGCGTAATTGAAGCACTGGTTCTCTGGATCAGTGATAGGCTATTCAAAGTGTGGCACGCGTACCTGGGGCCATCTCAAGGGGTACGCAAATTTATCGTAGCTTCTAAATGTTTACGGACGTCGGACTCGTTGGCTGAATGGTCAGAAGCACTGGCCTTCGGCTCAGAGGGTCCCGGGTTCGATTCCGGGCCGGGTCGGGGATTTTAACCTTAATTGGTTAATTCCAATGGCTTGGGGGCTGGGTGTGTGTGTGGCGTATTCAACATTAGAAATCATCCTAGGTAGGGCCTCTCCGGAGGCCATAGGCCATTATTATTATTATTATTATTATTATTATTATTATTATTATTATTATTATTATTATTATTATTATTATTATTATTATTTGTTAGTTGCTTTACGTCGCACCGACACAGACAGGTCTTACGGCGACGATGGGACGGGAAAGGTCTAGGAGTGGGAAGGAAGCGGCCGTGGCCTTAATTAAGGTACAGCCCCAGCATGTGCCTGGTGTGAAAATGGGAAACCACGGAAAACCATTTTCAGGGCTGCCGACAGTGGGGTTCGAACCTACTATCTCCCGAATACTGGATACTGACGGCACTTAAGCGACCGCAGCTATCGAGCTCGGTACGCCATTATTATTATTATTACTGTTTTCGGTGAGTACCAAAGAGGATAGAATAGAATAGAGATGAAATTCAATGATAAATTTCGGTACCAAGCCACTCGGCGCTAGTAGTTTCAGTCCCCGATCAGAGATAGCGCCACAGTGCGCATTTTGTGCACTATCTTACTGCTATTATCAACAGATGTCGCAGAGAAGTGACATCCGACGCAGTGACGCACATCCAGGTATGCTTACAGCTCCTCCCCCTCCTTTCCCCTGTCCCTCGCCCCCCCCCCTCCCTTGATAATAATGCAGTTCTACTACTTCCATGCCCAATACATTGCAATTAATATATTTTTATTTCCAAGTACTTACTATGTTGTAAATAATGATCTGATACCCCTAGTTCGTATGGCATACTATGTTACCGGTACTGAGAACATAAGCTCACACCTCAAAGCAGCTTTAACTTCAAATGAATGATTTGACACATTAACACAAAGCTGATATTATAACAAATAAGAAATCCCTTCGAAAGCAAGACAGCAGAGCACACCATATGCAAGAGAATGGGGTATCACATCAAATATCAAAGTACCACATTAAAATAAATATAACAGAATTAAATGCACTGAGACAGGAAATATATAGAACTACATTAATAGAACCATTCAGCTTTCAGCCCCTGAGGTGTACTCAAACAGGAAATACAGGATTTCAGGAGGACTGGCGAAGATATAGCTATTTCTAATAAACAAATACAAGGAGCAAAGATTTACAGCACAAGCACATGAGCACTTGGAATTCAAACAACACAAATACTGTAGCATCATGGTAAATATGGCTTAAAATCGATATAAGTTCGAACAAGGTTAATCGATTGGGTAAAGTCGAATTCAATGCAATCCAGTAAGTATTATCTCCATAATACTTAACGTGATACGGCTAATTCTTTGTTAGAAGGGCCCACCGATTGGGGTTAGACTTTAAATACTTCACTTCGAGACAAACTGCCTTTAATTATTAATATCGTTCATTTCATGCCTACTTGCCTGCTATCTACAGAACCTTTCTACAACTATCTACACGTTATGAATGACCTCCAGCGCCATCTAAAATCGGGGACGGAAACTACCTGAAGCTAACTACCAACGAGCTAGCTCGTTGCTAACTACAGATTGGAACCATAAGCCCCATTACACCACCGCCGTCTCAATCCTGCTCTATGTTATGCGGTTAACATGCTTCTTCTCGGCGTGAGCTCTTAGTGTCACGAACCTCCGCTAGGGGCGCCAGGTAACGCACCCAACTTATCTCCGTACCCACGTCATTGTGTTTCAGTGCGTTTGCATCGAGCATTTGTGTGTGTGTGTGTATGTGTGTGTGTGTGTGTGTGTGTGTGTGTGTGTGTGTGTGTGTGTGTGTGTGTGTGTGTGTGTGTGTGTGTGTGTGTGTGTGTGTAAAAGGAATAATTGTTGTGTTCCTCTCTGCATATGAAATCAGGAAAACCAAATTCTTCAGGTGTGAGGATTCCTGTTATCCATCCAATTAAAGAACTTTGGGGAAATTGGCTTAGCGCTATATCAAGGCAAGGATCAACGAAGGGTAATCAATGTATTCCATCCGATTATTCTCGTGTCTGTAGCCTCATATTTAGAGATGGAGATAAAAGATAAAACTAAAAGAAAAATATGTTGAAGCCAGAGAACGTGCCTAGTCTGTCTTCAACCTCAGGAAATACATTGGATGATGAGTACGAAATTCATTTGAACAACGATGTATCAATCCAAGTCAATATTCCAACGAGTAAGAATGACAGCTGTGATCATAAAATCAGACATTAGAGGTTCCGATCAAGAATTCTGAGACTGCGATAACAGCTGATGACTAACCATAATGATGTTAAAAGATTACAGAGACAATTCGAAGACAACCCAGAAATTGATCGTCTGAATAAAGTAAAGGAAGCAGCCAAATATAAAGGAAAACGACCGTTTTAAAAAAAATCAAAATCAGATAAGATAATTTTTCAGATTCCACGACGTCAATGACCGAACTCAGCACATTCGGCAAAACAAGACTGATTGTGAGTATTTCTATTCACCAGCAAATAAAATACTACAATGGTTTAATGATGAATTCATCGAGTACGTTAAAATAATTCAGTTGGAATCAAAACGTGGAAAACTGAAGTGTCTGACTAATGAGACGGCAGATACTGTCTCGCTAACTGTGAAATCTGTAGTGAAATGTGTGTCTTATCAGTTACAAAATCGGTTATTTTATGTTCTCACTAGATGATTTTCTGGAGACGCAATAGAAGCTCTTTTTAGTTCAGTGAGATTGGGTGGTGGATTTAATGACATAACGAATGCACGCACTGCATTATGTGCTATAAAACGTATCCTGAAAACTGGGCATGAACAAAGGGTCAGCGAAATAGTGATCGAATTTTTTTGCGTTTACTGCTGATAAATAACAGTACGAAAAGGACTGAAAAGGTGCTCCGTTACTCGGGTCCAGAAAATTTTGAAATTTTTGTGTACCATGCAGCATGGGATGATCCTATAATACACTGACTGACAGAGCAAATGCAACACCAAGGAGGAGTGGTTCGAAAGGGATGAAAGTTGGGGAAAAAACAGAGTCGGCACGGAAGAATAATTGATGTTTATTTCAAACCGATATGCAGGTTACACAATGCGCACGGCATCGACTCAGTAGGATGTAGGACCACCGCGAGCGGCGATGCACGCAGAAACACGTCGAGGTACAGAGTCAATAAGAGTGCGGATGGTGTCCTGAGGGATGGTTCTCCATTCTCTGTCAACCATTTGCCACAGTTGGTCGTCCGTACGAGGCTGGGGCAGAGTTTGCAAACGGCGTCCAATGAGATCCCACACGTGTTCGATTGGTGAGAGATCCGGAGAGTACGCTGGCCACGGAAGCATCTGTACACCTCGTAGAGCCTGTTGGGAGATGCGAGCAGTGTGTGGGCGGGCATTATCCTGCTGAAACAGAGCATTGGGCAGCCCCTGAAGGTACGGGAGTGCCACCGGCCGCAGCACATGCTGCACGTAGCGGTGGGCATTTAACGTGCCTTGAATACGCACTAGAGGTGACGTGGAATCATACGCAATAGCGCCCCAAACCATGATGCCGCGTTGTCTAGCGGTAGGGCGCTCCACAGTTACTGCCGGATTTGACCTTTCTCCACGCCGACGCCACACTCGTCTGCGGTGACTATCACTGACAGAACAGAAGCGTGACTCATCGGAGAACACGACTTTCCGCCATTCCCTCATCCAAGTCGCTCTAGCCCGGCACCATGCCAGGCGTGCACGTCTATGCTGTGGAGTCAATGGTAGTCTTCTGAGCGGACGCCGGGAGTGCAGGCCTCCTTCAACCAATCGACGGGAAATTGTTCTGGTCGATATTGGAACAGCCAGGGTGTCTTGCACATGCTGAAGAATGGCGGTTGACGTGGCGTGCGGGGCTGCCACCGCTTGGCGGTGGATGCGCCGATCCTCGCGTGGTGACGTCACTCGGGCTGCGCCTGGACCCCTCGCACGTGCCACATGTCCCTGCGCCAACCATCTTCACCACAGGCGCTGCACCGTGGACACATCCCTATGGGTATCGGCTGCGATTTGACGAAGCGACCAACCTGCCCTTCTCAGCCCGATCACCATACCCCTCGTAAAGTCGTATGTCTGCTGGAAATGCCTCCGTTGACGGCGGCCTGGCATTCTTAGCTATACACGTGTCCTGTGGCACACGACAACACGTTCTACAATGACTGTCGGCTGAGAAATCACGGTACGAAGTGGGCCATTCGCCAACGCCGTATCCCATTTATCGTTCGCTACGTGCGCAGCACAGCGGCGCATTTCACATCATGAGCATACCTCAGTTGACGTCAGTCTACCCTGCAATTGGCATAAAGTTCTGACCACTCCTTCTTGGTGTTGCATTTGCTCTGTCAGTCAGTGTATATCTACTGTAACTGGTAAGATTTTACATATTTTACGTTTCTATATCTTAAGCCAAGCTCAAATGTGAAATGTAAGTTTATTTATGTGCATTATCTTCTCAATTAGTAACATGTTAAGGATTATTTTTCATTGTATATTGGTGTTACGGACCAACTCTTCACTTAACCAACATGTGCTCTGGGTGCGGTAAGTGCTGCCATCTGCAATGACGTTGTAAACGCAATTCTCGCGGCACAGAGCAGACAGTATAATAGAGACTGAGACGGCGGTGCATTAGACTTTCACCGGGGTGGTGAGTACTTCATTCTAAAATGTGTGTTAGTCTGTACCTCCCATTCAGTAGATGTATAAAAATGCTTACTCATGTTGCATTGGTCTTTTTTTTTAATGTTTCGAAATCCACTCATTCACTTCCGTTTTTTTTCAGTAGCAGTGTTTGTAGTAAAAGAGTAATTGTTGCAAATAATACTCGTGTATATATATATATATATATATCGTTACTAGCTGTGAGCTTGCATCCGGAAGATAGTGGGTTCGAACCCCACTGTCGGCAGCCCTGAAGGTGGTTTTCCGTGGTTTCCCATTTCGACACCAGGCAAATGCTGGGGCTGTACCTTAATTAAGACCACGGCTGCTTCCTTCCATTCCTAGGCCTTTCCTGTCCCATCGCCGCCATAAAACCTATCTGTGTCGGTGCGACGTAAAACAAATAGCAAAATCATATATACGTTTTATCGTTGCTAGACAATGAAAACCTCGTAATTCCACTCCCGGGAAAACTACGTTTCTCCATCTGTCTTGTGAAGGCTTGCCGCGTTGTTTGAGAAGGGAAGAGATGACTCCAATGCTAGAAGAACAAATGAAAATGCCAGGAACAGTTCTTCGTCCATCGTTGACCGGTCAGTTTTAGGCTTCTGTAAACTTTACTCCGAAGAATTAACGAGTTTCCTTTCACCCAACGACGATACATACATACATAGGCCTACATACATCATATAGACCGTTATGCCTTTCAGCGTTCAGTCTGCAAGCCTCTGTGTATTTACTATACGACGCCAACAATCCTCTATTTACAACTAGTGCTGTGGCCTCATTTAGTTCTATACCTCTTCTCTTTAAATCTTTAGAAACCGAGTCTAACCATTGTCGTCTTGGTCTCCCCCTGCTTCTTTTACCCTCTATAACAGAGTCCATTATTCTCCTAGGTAACCTATTCTCCTCCATTCGCCTCGCATGACCCCACCACCGAAGCCGGTTTATGCGTACAGCTTTATCCATCGAGTTCATTTGACTGCCCTTTAGATTTTAAAACTAGTTGTTGTACCTGTGCTTCGCTACGGAACTCTCCATTGTATACAGAATTCTAGATCAAGTCGCGTACACGTTGTGAATAACATGGATATTTTAAAAATTAATTTTTAGGCGCCTTCCCCTAAACTACCATTTCATCCAGCGTGAATAAAGATATTTATAGTCTATAGTGTAGTACTTTTACATACCGTTTTGCATTACATTCTGTTCACCCATTTTCTGGTGGCTATAGACTTAGCCACAAAAATCGAAATTCATGAATATCTCTGTTATCATAGCCGGTACATTAAAAATGTATAATTTGTGGTGGTAATTTTTGTTTAAAGAGAAAGTACAACGAGGTAATCATCCTCTCTGAACAAATTAGTAGAAAAGAAATTGAAAATAAAAACAAAATTATTCTACAAAGGAATTTGCAAACGCAGTACAAAATAAAACAAATATTTATTGAATTAAGCCGAAAAATTAGTAATGAATCAAAAGGGAACTGCGTTCTCTGAATGACTACATTTGTAATTTACATACCCTTGATTAATCCACTGTCGCGCATAAAGCGGATGACTAGATCAGCAGTAGTCGCGTCATCGGCTAGTATGTGTTCGAGTGTTTCCTACAGGCCGAGGCTCCGTCTTAGCCCAGAGAGATCGGCGCACTCTGTGAGGATGTTGGCCACGGTGAAGTCAGCACTACAAGAACACACTGGGGGGGGGGGGGGTCTTCCCTCTTTAGGAGATAAAATTACGTAGATCGTAAATGACCTATCCTCAGCCTACACAATACTATGGCCTCTATAAATGATCGGAAATTGAATTCTATATTACTTTAGTTATGTAGTACTTATCGATAAGAGACTAATAACATAAATATTTGAGAACTGAATGTTAGGCCTTCCCTTAAACTACTATTTCACTCCGCGTGAATAAAATTATTTATAGCCTAGGATGTAGTGCCTCATTCCCCGACTTTATATACCGATTTTCATTAAATTCTCTTCAGTTATTTTATCGTGATGCCCGGACATGCTTATAGACAGACCGACAGAAATTACTGAAAATTAAGAAGTGCATTTCCTTGTTAGTATGGACTTGACCGATACAGAAATACCATTCTTTTTAAATTCTGAGCAATGTATAAGCAAAACTCTTACTTTATATTATTTATATTATTATTATTATTATTATTATTATTATTATTATTATTATTATTATTATTATATTTTAAAATGTATAAACATTTATGTTTATTTGTGCTTTTAGAACTCATCTTAATGAAGTCCTCTCACCGTACGTTTTCTTTTTCAAAATTCGTTTCGGCAAACTGAAGAACCTAACAGTTATAAATTAACTGATTGAAACTGGAAAGAGATGGCTTCAGATATCACAAGACATGAACAGAGGCATGAATTATTTTGCAGATCACTAGTAGGAAGAAAAAGTCAAAGGAAGACAATAAAAGGTGCTAAGTGCCAAATTCGTAAAAAATATGATAAGTAGTTTGAAAAGTGTAGGATGCCGAGGAGGATTACATGTGATTTAATGTCCGCTGAGAATTCCAAGCGGTTGTAAATGCCGCCGCTAGATGGCAATAGTGCTAAGTTGCCGGATGATTTGTTATGAATGGCGCAATGTGCCATTCAGTTCTTTTTGTTGCTCTCTCCTGGCATGAACAGTGCATGCATAGACTTTCATTCTGTCCTATTTTTTGAATCATTGCTCTTCAGATTATAACGTATGTGTATAAATGTTCCCTGTGACTCTGAGTTTGCCTTCATAGAGAGCAGTCAGTGACGAAGGCATTTGTATCAAGTGACCTATGCAAAATGGTCGAGGAAGTGAAGGTTGTTAAACCAGTCGAAGTAATTTCCATGAATTTTTTTTTTTTAACCATTCAATCTGTGCCACACGTGATAATCCCTACAAAAATTCTGAACATTTCAAAAGCTGTCAGCATCACATACAATTCATCAGATGTAGAAAGTGTAATGATAAAAGAATGTTATACCGACATAGAAAGGGTCCGTAAGGTGAAAGTCTTCAAAAAAGGGAAACATGCAAGAAACTTTCAATCTGCTATCTTTTTAATCTAGTTCCTCGATGAACTCAATCACAGATGAAAGAAGGCTTTAAGGTCTATCTGGAAAGGAATGAGCATAAAGAAAATTAAATGGATATCTGTGGAGAGTGGCTGAGAACACACCACCTAGAATAATTTGATGGGACTTAGCATCTCTCATGAATGTCTTAAGTTTGAATTCAGCACCAAAATTTTCCAATTTTGTCATGAACTGCCAATAATGTATGATAAAGTATAATTTGTAACTTTTAAACGTATGAGGAATAAATAATTAAAACACTGCACCTTAGACAGTTTTTTCATAATAACTTCCGTTCATAAATTTGGCTCTTTGCACCTTTCTACATTTAAGTATCCAATTGTCTTTTTGTATATGTAAACTAGTTTATTAAATAAATATACAACACAGCACTCTTAAAAGCACATTTACGACACAGTAACAACGAACATTACTTTACAAAAAAAGACGTACAAGTCACTTGACACAAACTCATGCATTCGGACGTTGAAGGTTCAACCAAAGTTTCAAAAGAAAATGATATCAAAGTTTCTTTGGCAGATAAACACACACACGCACATATTAACGGCTCGAGAGTGTTCGTTTCTCGTTTCTTAAAAGAAATACTCTCTTTTAGGAAAATGATTACGTTATCTGAAGGAAGTTTTCTTGACTGCTGAAGTAGAAGATCGTCTATTTTCATTCTTTCGTGTCAATCGGTATAATTATCCTGTATGTTTGTATATAATTGTATAAAGATATAAATCTCTTGAGGTAACTTCCTACATATTTCTCTGAAGCACCTTGATATAAAGAAATAGCACATCTTTAACTGCATCTGATGATTCTTTGGCTCAACACCAACTTTTTCTCAGGTAAAAAAATACTTTCTAAAACAACAACTTGCTCGGTTCCATTTTTTGATCTGCATTCAGTTCATAGAACACCAGGTACTTCAGCGTCCGTTGAGGTTACGCAAACAAAATAAATTAATTATCAAAAAGTCCCTTGATGATGATCCAGTTATTTTCACTTTATTGCTTGAACATTTACGCTGCTTGTTTAAGTATCACTTAAAACGCGATAAAAAAAGTTTTCTTGGGTAATTTTTCTTCACTTCGTGCTGGCGTATCACGATTTCTTTAACCAGTATTCCTTAATTAAATCGGAACCCTTTTCAGCTACCATAATAACAGGTGCGTTGGTGTTTCCGCTCACCAAAGTTGGCATTATAGAGGCATCTATCACCCGTAGTCCGTGAATTCCGTACACTTTCAGCGTAGGATCCACCACTGCTTCTCGGTCCCAGTAAGGTCCCATCTTACACGTACCCACTGGATGGTAGATGGTCACTGAATAATGGCGTATCATGCACTCCCAGTATGCATCAGTGTAAATTTGGATGTGGTTACAACCCGGGAAAGGTATATCGTGCATGCGACTGCCAAATCTCTGAAAAGCTTTAGTCCTGCTCATAGCGAATGCTATTTTAACGCCTTCAATTAGAGTTGCCATATCGAATGGATCGTGGAAGTAATTTGGATAAATAAGAGGGTAGTCGAAAGGGTTTTTGCTTCTTAATTTGATAACACCGCGACTTTTGGGACGCAGCAGTACTGGGATGGCACTCCAAACATCCTGGTTGTTGATGGGTTTAAACACGGCGTTGTAGAAGGCTTCAGTGATACCGTGAGCTTTTCTTATCTGCCTGCCACCATCCGAGTTCGTGGACCCCGACACGAAATGGAACTCTATATCAGGCCAGTCTAAGGACGCGTTGCTGTATTTGGTATGCACGAACGCGAGGCCTTCTACACCGCCCAGGACTGTCAGCGGACCATCTCCGAACATGGCATACCTCAGTACCGAGGGTACGTTCTCGTATCTGCTCTGGACTAGGGAGACAGGCTTGTTGATCCTGAATGTAAAGCCGCCCAGCCCAATATGATCCTGAAGGTTGTATCCAACGCACAAATCTTTGATCACAGGAATGTTGAGTGACTGTAGATGGTCTCTAGGACCGACGCCTGACAACATGAGAAGCTGGGGACTGTTGACGGAACCACCACTCAGGATCACTTCCTTGCGGGCCCGCACGATGTGGCTCTTACCGTCGCGAACGAACTCCACCCCGAAGGCAGTTTTGGTGACTGGGTCGATGAGGACCCTCGTCACTTGGCTGTGCATAGCCACGTGCAGGTTCTTGCGCAGGCGGGCCGGCCTCAAGAACGCCTTACCCGTACTGCAGCGTGAGCCTCGTCTGATGGTTCCTGCAAGAAAGGAAAACAAACTTAGCCTTGGTAATAACTAGTGAAGGGATTTTAAGGTGCAGTACCAGTTTTAAAATATAGCTTTGTTTCACACAGATGTGGAGACATGAAATGAAGCGAAATAAACACAATCTGTTGCACCTTTTTGTAAGGTTACTATATTTTGCCACCTTTTCCCTTCTATTTCATGTTCCAGCACCTTTTCACCCCATAGGTATCTGCGGGTTTTTTTAAGATTATTTTCTTTCTTGAACAGAATTTTAACATTTTGTTTGATCAGAACTCAACACTAGTCAATAAATAAATATTTTTGCTTTACTATTATTTTGCTTTACTTCATACGGACACACATGTAGGTCTTATGGGGACGATGGGATAGGAAAGGTCTAGGGGTGAGAAGGAAGCGACCGTGGCTTTAATTAAAGTGCAGCCCCAGCATATTCATGGTGTGATAATGAGAAACCACGGAGAACAATCTACAGCGCTGCAGACAGTGGGGAAATAAATATATTATAATAATTTATGGAAACCACCAGTAATTCACATCCCAGCAACAATGGCCAATATGCAGCTGTGAAATCAAATTAAAATTTAAACAATGATGCTGCAACAGTATAAAACTAAGATCAGTTAGTACTGGCATGTATGTAACGGTTCCACCTACCCACGGTGTACTCTCCTGCTTGTTTAAAGGGACCTAACATCTAAGGTCATCGGCCCCTGTGTACTCTCTTGTTCACCGTGTTAGTGTTTTACCAGTCCGAAGGTTAAGAAGGAGGTATGGAGAAAGATCAGTAGAAGAAGTTAGGGACAACCCCGAGAAATTTGCTAAAGAGAAATTCGAATTAAATTTCAGAACAGTCCAGATGTGGAAGATATGCTTCATTGGTTGCCGTGGGTGTCTAAAGGAGTTTCTTGCTATTTAAGGATCTACTGAGCTCAAGGCGCTAGTGACTTACTGCCAAAAAGCTTTTAAATATTGTGTATAATCCAATATAATATGTTGATTAATTACGAACGTTTGTGTAACTGTTTTAAACATTAATAAAGTGATTTCATCAACATCTTTTTTTTTGCACCTTTTTGTATGTATTTTCAGAACCTTTTTCTACCCTTTTCTCACCGTACCATCCAACTTAAATACCTTTCCCTAGTATTAACATCGGTTAAAAGCTATAACATTGAATATTGTCTAGCTAGAGTTAACCTATTAGTATAATAACTTGGATTTTACAATCCGTATTATATATGATAAATTACCAAACTAATTTTGAGCGAGTGTTACAAGACCGTGTGCGACAATATTGATCAATTTACATTGTTGCTACTTCTTTCCTCACTTATTATCTTATATTTTGCCGACATATTATTGCTGCACGAGCACATACTGTGTAAACATTAGTAGAAAGATTCCTCTCAGCCCCACTCCACAAATACAGTACTTATTTCACTAATTACTTTTTTTAATTTTCAACTTTATTCTGTTAATTAACCATGTAAGTGTAAAACTTACAGATATGACATTTTTATCGACAACAAAACCGGTTTGTGGGACTATCGCCTGTAACGACCGTTAATTGGCAGCCCCTTCGGAGTCGTTTGATCGTATTCGACTGTAGTTACCTTCTAGTAATCGCATGAAGCGGTGGGAGAGTGATGATGATGAGTTTTTCACTTCTACAAAAGCAGAACGAGTAGCTTCGTCAGTGCTGGCGAAGGTACTTCCAAAGACATAAACTTATCCTACAATATCCATCGCTGACGAGAAGTTCCTCAAATTAAACATGAATATTCCTCTAAAGATATATGTAAAGATATACTTCTATTTGGTGATGAGAATTGTAAGAGCCAATTGTTTTGTAAAGTAAATGGTGAAACGTTCGAAATGCTGCAAAGTCACTAACTAATAATTATGTGAAAAAGCAGTTTAAGTGTTAGAAGATATCTTGGTTAGTATCGTTTAGGGGGAAGTACAACTGAGTAACCATCGTCCATTAACACTAATCAGAGAGAAACAAACAAACGATGAGGTCCAGTTTTTCGGAAAATGAAGGCATTGGCAAAAGAAAGTCGAGGGCCACAATGGGCATCAAAGTGAAAGACTCCCTAGGCTTCTCAAACCTCATACTGTCGAGGTCAGAAAAGAACAAGTCTTGTCCAAGCGAGGTCGAATAGGAAAGATGAAAGCGAGGAGCCAGACACGAGTAAATGGAAGCAGTGCCGGACTCAGATAGGGGACCCAAGGTCGCCAATCAAAGCTGCCAAGATGAAAGCTCGTGGGTTCCCTTTAGTCGCTTTTTACGACAAGCAGGCGATATCGTGTTTGTATTCTATTACTCTCACCCACAGGGGGATGAAGAGATAGAGGAAAGAGATGAAATGTGGCACATTGATCAGAGATGAGATAAATTGTTGCTAACAATATTCAAATCCGATTTCTAATTCTTACTTCAGTTTAGCCGGAACTGTAAGTACTGCTAGTGTGTGCTAACATGGATGTTTTCGGGTTGGGAGAATGACTGGAATTATCATCAGTTTCACAACACCACTGTAACCATAGCAACTAGTGTTCGTCTATGTATACTAGGTTAGTAGCGTCATCTTCTCATTGTACGCTTTCTTCCTGTAACCAAGTGCTAGAGAAAATCTCGTATCAATTGAACCACGCTCTGCTACTCAGTCCAGAATTAAAAGTCTTGGACTGGTCGTAAAACGAACCCAGGGCCTTGGAATAAGAGAATAAGAAACAGGCACGCTATCTCTACACCACAGGGCTGGCTAATAATACAGGAAATAGGCATCACAGGAGACATTGCATTAGACAGATCTAAGATCACAAAATGAGTCGATATTCACCCCTTTACACACCATCCAAGCACTACCACCTACAAAGACCTATTCAGAAGATCGCAAGAAAAGCCACGGCGAGAAAATATTTTTGGAGAAAATAGGCTACGGCATTGGCTAAACAACTTCAATCGCTCTCGTTAGTGGGCCACAAGGAAGAAAGAACAAACATTGACCAACATCTCTTTGAAGGTGAAGTTCAGGGGAGAGATTTCGGACGCCTTTGAAATCAAGACAGGAGTTAGGCAAGGAGATGGACTATCTCTTCATCTGTGTCCTTGAATAGGTCATCTCGGAGTGGCGCAAAGAATTGAATAATCAAGGATTCGAGTCGGAGTCAGGCTAGGGTGCAAAAGCCAAAATGTTGTTGTTGAATGCCTAGCATTTGCAGACGATCTTGCAATTTTTTTGATTCCTTAAACACAGCTTTTTCAACTTAAGACACAAGCAGCGAAGGAAGGCCTACAGATCTCTTCTGAGAAAACAGAATGTGTAACTAATATTAAGCTGGCACTCAGAGAGCTCACTGTGGTACAAGACAAAATGATACGCGAAGATTAATTCAAGAAGCCGAGAGGACTGATAACACCAAACTTGTCCGAGAAAGAAGCCTTTACATTACGGATGAACAAGATGGAAATGGAGTACCATTTAACCAAAGGCATCTACAACAATAGCTCCTTATCTTTCAAAGCAAAGCTGAGGCATTACCGCAATGTGATCCGTCCGGAAGTCTTATACTTTTCAAAATGTCTTGCAGTGAACAAAAAAAGGTCCGATCGAGAAACTGGAGGCCAAGGAAAGGAAGATTTTGGGAAAGATCTTAAGGCCCAAAGATAATTTTGACTACAGAAGACGGCATAACGATGAATTATAGATAGGTAGATAACTACGCTAGTAGCACGATCAATGAAAGACCAGAAACGCACAGTTCAATTGTTTCCTGCTCTACACTCTTTTAAACGACACTGTGGTGGTATTCCTCTGACGTCAACCGGTAAACGAGTCCATTCTCGTGCAGCAAACACAGATAATGAGTTGTTATATGCGGCAGTTCAATGGTGAGAGATGACGAGCGGGTTGGGTGTTTGAGCCCTTGAATGTCTCTCGTGAACTTTTGAGAAGTAATGGAAACGCGAAGAAAGGTAAGATGGGGAGGATGTAGTAAGAACTCGATGGAGGAGAGAAGGTGACGCGGGATCATATTTTCTTAAATTTCATATATATCTCACACATGTATGTTGAGCGCGCTGTAGCCTTAGGGAAAATAGCGGCTTCACATCATTGAAAACAACGACGCAATAGTCAAAATGTGGCATTACATGAGTTTCGATTTTTTAAAGCTTTATTGAAAAGATATGTTTATATAAAAATGTAATGCTGAGTTAACGTTTTGACAGATATGTAAAACATGTGCAAACCAAGTCATGCGTTCGTCCATGATAACTCCGAGATTCTTCACTTGTGATACAAAAGTAATTGAAACAATGTGAAGGATTACTCTTGGCAACGGACGTTTAGTTGTACTTGTCATTTGACTTTGATAGCCAAGAAGGATTACTTGCGACTCTGTAGGGTTCAGTTTCAGGCCGTGAGCAGCAGACCAATCACTAACTGCCTGTAAGTCAAAGTTTAGTAAATCGATATTTTCCGGAAGGTCTCGTACTGTGGAGTATGTGTAGAGTTGAAGATCGTCAGCGTGCATATGGTATTTGCAATGTCTTAAATTCGATGATATGTCATTCACAGAGAGTGCGAAAAGAAGAGGACCAAGTACAGAGCCTTGAGAGACTCCTCTGTTCACGTGGCGTCACAAGGAAACGACTCAATTATTACCTTTCACCCACGTAGAGGAGATTACCTGTACCATTCGAAAAAGAAGCATTATCCTTTATGAGCATATGACACGAATGCATCCAACAAGACTGACCAACCGTGTCATTACCTTCTTTCAGCAGAAGAAAACCAAAGTAGCTTGGTTCATTGAAGTGGGTAAAGAACACATAAGCACATCCACGAGTGTATCCCACTAAAGAAGAAACTTCAAGCGTTCCAGGGTTTCCGAGACAAGCCAGAATTAAAAACTGTAAAGGCATGGACGCAGGAGAGGAAAGAACGAGAACGCATTCGGAAGTATTGGGCACACATCAAAGTCAGAAGTAGCCCGTTGAAATGACGTGGTCCAAAGTTGGCTGAAACGACATGAAATGATACTAAGGAGAAGAAGAAGAAGAAGAAGAAGAAGAATATATTTACGAGGTCTAGAATGTATTTCCTTCTCTCACAATGCATGAGCTTTACCATTCTGTTGTGGATACACTTGTTTTTCTTTCGATTCATTGGAACTCGTTATCTCACCGGTGGGTAGAATCAAAGGATGCATGTCGTAAGGAGCTACAAAGAGGGGAGTAACCAAAGACCCGCTGTCTCGTTTTCTAAGCCGAAAAACATATCCATGATTCTATGTTTCTGCGTGTAGCGGAGAAAGATGTAGGGAAGTATGTATTCAGTTCTCCGAAATTTAGTATATAGGCAAATATTGTACCTTGAGCTATCATGAACCCGGTCTGGGACTCGCCGTTGATGTCTCTGTTCTCGTAGCCCATCTCGACTCCCGCCTCTACGAAAGCCGCCGCGAGTGGGGTGTGCCACGGAGCTTCTTGCACCGTGAGGTAGCCTCCAGTTGAGTGGTAGCGGGTACGTGCCAGGTACGGGTTGCGGTTGTCCTCGGACTTCTTGAAGTAGTAGAGCGCATGCTCCGACCCCCAGCCAGGATTCCCTAGCTGCTCCCACAAGTCGTAGTCCTTGTGGTTGCCCCGGACGTACAGCATGTAGTTGAGCACCGAGGAACCGCCGATCACCTTCCCTCTGGGCCAGTTGCATCGCCCGTTCTTCATCCCTGTAACACGTCATGCTAGCGAGTCGGCATTCATTCATTGATTTATTATATTATATTATATTATATTATATTATATTATATTATATTATATTATATTATATTATATTATATTATATTATATTATATTATATTATATCTGTTAGGTCTTCAGCCCAGAGGCTGGTTGGATCCTCAAATAGCACCACCAAAGGTTATGTGGTTATAAGGAAACCGCAAAAACCAATGGCAGCACTAAAATGAAGCGTACTAGGCAAGATGAGGACTGAGGTAGTTTGCCATTGCTTTCCTCATATATTATATTATATTATATTATATTATATTATATTATATTATATTATATTATATTATATTATTGTCGAGGTCCCTTGGACCATGTGGTCCCTAAGTCTGGTGAGCTTTCTTCTTAGCCAATATGCATTCCGTCATCTTTGTGTTGTACGTTGCTTTCCTTTCCTGAGTCAATTTATTTATTTATTTATTTATTTATTTATTTATTTATTTATTTATTTATTCATTTATTTATTTACTTATTTATTTATTTATTCATTTATTTATTTATTTATTTATTTATTCATTTATTTTTTATTTATTTATTTATTTATTTATTTATTTATTTATTTATTTATTTATTTATTTATTTATTTATTTATTTATTTATTTATTTATTTATTTATTTATTTATTTATTTAACCAAAGCAGTGGGATGTCAAATTACACAGTTCCACAGTGAAATAGATACTTACAAAGGAGTAACACAGTGCAAACTTAAAAATATATTTAAAAATTAAACGAATAAAAATCAATTATTAGTAACAAAAGAAGCGAAAAAAATAAAAAAAACTAACGTGATAAATGTAGGGAAACGACAGTTAACAATAAAAATAAGGGCAACTTTCAAGAACGAGAAAATTTAAAGTTTGAAAGTAAAACGAAAAAAGAACTTAGAGCTAGGCACAGATATGACACATATATAACGGTACAATGAAATGAAAATCCACAGCCTGTTTCCAGTCATTCGACCGGGTCAGGAATCGCATGAATGAAGCCCCCATCTAGCGGCGAGGATAGAAATTGTGCCGGCTGACGAAGCCTGTCGCACTCCTCTGGGGCAATGATTAATGAATGATAGATGAAATGAAATGATAATGGAGAGTGTTGCTGGAATGAAATACGACAGGGAAAAACGGAGTACCCGGAGAAAAACCTGTCTTGCCTCCGCTTTGTCCAGCACAAATCTCACATTGAGTGACCGGGATTGAACCATGGAACCCAGTGGTGAGAGACCGGCGTGCTGCCGCCTGAGCCACGGAAGCTCTTAACGGTACAATACAGTATATACATAAAACATCGTATACAATAGTGTTGGTGATGGTGTTAAGAGGAAGTACAACTAGGCAACCATCCTCTATATAACACTAATCAGAGGAGAAAAAATGAAAGGGATCCGACACTTCGAATATTATAGCTATCAGCCAAAGAAAGACAACGAAGTACTTGAAGATGACTCCCTAGCCCTCAAATGCTCTAATAGCGTCCGGGGCCGGAAAAGAACAAAAGTTGATCCAGGGAGGTCGGATAGGATAGATGAAAAAGCCTGGCGCAAGTAACTGGAAGCAATGCCAGCACTCACCTAAGGCTCCGTGGTCGCAAACCCACGCTCCCAAGTCAAGACCCCCTGGGGCCCCAGTTAGTCGCCTCTTACGACCTTTGAACGTAACTTTAAAGTGTGCCCGTATTACTTTCAAGCGTAAAGGTTACAACGATGTATGGTTTCAAAGAGCCCTGTATCCCACAGGGGCGAATAAGCAAAACTCAGAGAACGAAGAAGTGAAGGGAACTGCCTACCTTCCTTTCATTTATAATACCACAAATCGAATTACCAAGGTTCCTGGCAAGCACAATATAAAAACCGTGTTTGGCACCGTCACAAAAGATCCTCACAGTTTAGGTAAAAGCAAGGACAAATTTTCCCCATTATTTCCGTGGGGTGTACAAAATTCCCTGTACTTGCGGCGAGGTATACATTGACCAAACATACCGGTCCACTGATCAAGAGACACCAATAAAATATCCGTCTCAACCAGCCAGACAAGTCAGCAATAGCTGAGCACGCCGTTACGGGTCATGAAAAAATGAAATGTCGTATGGCTTTTAGTGCCGGGATATCCCAGGACGAGTTCGGCTCGCCAGGTGCAGGTCTTTCTATTTGACACCCGTAGGTGGCCTGCGCGTCGTGATGAGGATGAAATGATGATGAAGACAGCACATACACCCAGCCCCCGTGCCATTGGAATTAACCAATTAAGGTCAAAATCCCGAACGGGTCATGACGTATTGCAAGATGTTCGAGATCTACAGGTGTAGTAGCATTATGCGGGAAGCACTGTGGAAACACGTAAATATCCTAAAAAGTTCATCAAGGACACTCGCTATCAATGAAGTAATACTTGGTTGCCAGCCATGAAGGATTTAGGTGGATAGTTCTCTTCGCTGTCCTTTCACTATTATTATTTCGTATTCCCCTCACCAACAGATGGTTCCCTCCAGGCTATGTGCTATGGGTCATACTTCCATAACCTGTATACACATGTTTAGGTATTATTCTTACCGTCTTCAACCTAATAGTGTACGCTCCCCCCCCCCCCCCCCCCCGGCTGATCGATCTCTTTTCCCGTTTTATTTCTGCTACACACTTTTTATGTGCATCTTCAGCGCTATTCTATTCTTCTGTCCTGTCAATCTTTGGTTGGACTTTATTATATTTTAATTTTTCATTGCATTATTTTATGTACAGTATTTCTTTTACCATGTTCATCTTTGGTTAGTCTGATGACCTTGCTGTTTCCTTTTAAAAAACGCATACGTTGCTGCGTTGTTGTTTTTAGGGCGAGTACCTGAAAGTCCAGCTGGCAGCGCGTCGGCCTTTCACCCCTTGGTTCCGTGGTTCAAACTCCGGTCACTCCATGTGAGATTTGTGCTAGATGAAGCGGAGGAGGTGGGACAGGTTTCTCCGGGTATTCCCTGTCATCTTTCATTCCAGCAACACTCTGCATTATTATTTCATCTATCAGTCATTAATCATTGCCCCAGAGGAGTGCGACAGGCTTCGGCAGTCGGCACATTTACTATCCTCGCCGCAAGATGGGGACTTCATTCATTCCATCCCTGACCCGGTCACGGACTAGAAAACAGGTTGTAGGTTTTCGTTACCCGAGAGTCCCAGGGTGAAACCTATGCCCCTTTACTCATCTGTTTCCTAGAAATTCCGATGAGACGAAAAAATATCTGGTTTTGCATTGGCGGGGGAAAATCGATCTGCTTGAGAGGCGGTATTCACCTCCCGTCAGAGAAGAAACTCCCTCTTCACTTTGGCAATGGAATTTAATTTTGACTCGGAGAGCTATTGGAGGAGTAGGGGGCACCCTTCATAGGTTAAATTTTTAGTTTAATTAGTGAGAAAATTATATTAAATTTGGAAAAGGCCGAAAAAAATTACGATTTCCTGTTAAAACAGTTCGTAAGTGAGCCAAGGACCGCGGTGTTTGTAACGTCTGTTTGGCTTCTTGGTTCTTACAACCCGTTTTAAGAGTAGGATTCCAGGGTCGGTTGAATGGCTTAGGAGGATTTTAGCTTAGGTCATCTCTATATTGTCTGTACATTGTTCAGAATTAAAAAATAATGGTATTTTTGTATCAGTCGCGCCCACAGTAAGCAGGAAATGTACTTTTTAATTTTCCGTAATGTCTGTCTGTCTGTCTGTCTGTCTGTCTGTCTGTCTGTCTGTCTGTCTGTCTGTCTGTCTGTCTGTCTGTCTGTCTGTCTGTCTGTCTGTCTGTCTGTCTGTCTGTCTGTCTGTCTGTACGTGCATCAGCAGAAAACCGCTGAAGGGAATTCAGTGAAAATCGGTATGTAAAGTCGGGGAATAAGTCGCTACAATCTAGGGCATAAATAATTTTATTCACGCTGAGTGAATTTAATTCACAAAAATTTCAGTGGCTTGGTTCTAAAAGGGCCAATGTCAAAAAAACCTGTTTTTGAGTTATGAGCATTTGAAGTTTTGCTTATAGTTTTCCAACTATTTTTTTCAACAACTAACTTTAAATAACTTTATACTTTCTTCGTGGAAGTCACCTGATTAAACACTATTTTTTTCTATCGTATTCTTTAAAAATTTCCAGGTCTCTAATCTTCATTGGTAATCTAACATTATTGGCAAGGGCTTATTTAATTAAATGTTAACTGTTTGTTTAGTACTTACCAGAGACATTGGCCCTTTTAACTTGTTGCAAGCCAGGATAAAACGCGTTTGTTTCAGTTAATATCTCAATTTAGAAAAAAAATAACATTGACCCTTTTATAACCAAGCCACAGATTTATGTTATTAGTAGTCCTATCGATAAATACTACTAAAGTTATATAGAATTAAATTTTCGATCATTTATGTCGTACACATTTTTAAAGTACCGGCTATGATAACATAAATATTCATGAATTTGGATTTTTGTTGCTAAGTCCATATCAACACCGAGCCATGAAAAAAAAATGGGTAAACAAAATTTAATGAAAATCGGTATGTAAAGTCGGGAAATAAGGAACTACAGTCTACGCTATAAATAATGTTATCCACCCTGGTTGAAATGGTAGTTTAGGCAAAGGTACAGTATCTAAAATTTTAATTTTTTAATCAGCTGTGTTATTGGTCCTATCGAAAAGTACTACAAAGTCGTAGAAAATACAATTTCCGATCATAAGTCTTATTCTGTTTTACAGTACCGAGTATGATAAGATTGGTGGTGGTGGTGGTTATTGATTTAAGATGAAGTACAACTAGGCAACCACCTATAAACCACTAATCAGAGAGGAAAATGGAAGGGGTCTGACACTTGGAAAGAACGAACGACTCACTTTACATTTGGTGCCCTAATATCACAGAGTCGGAAGAAAACTAAATGTGAAGGCATACAATATCGAAAGCTCATAAAATTGGTCAACAATAACATTACATTGAACATTGTTTGTTGTGATGTGCTTTGTGTCTCCGATAGATGGGGTTATTGCTGCGTACCGAGTAGGTCTATAACCTCCTGCCTGAATATTGGCGGGAAGTAGCTGGGGAGTTAGGTCAAATACTTCAATTATTAAGTAATTATTAAGTATTTGGTTAGGTAACTCTCTTCTTTAGCATGACATTCATCTGGTTTATAAATTTGCTGATAACTAATGGCACGTAACACACTGTTTCATCATAGCGTTCCAGCATTTCGATCTCTACGCTGAGGCACTAATTGTAATGAACAGTGTGCACACTTAACGAAATAATGGGAGAGGTGTGTTCACGGCTCTGAAACTTTAGACTGATAGATCGGCAATGTAGTACTGTTCGTTAAAAGTGAGAAAATGTGCGGTTTTTCATTCGATCGGGTATTTATATGGTAGCAGTGCTTTTAATCGCGACCTACCTACTGACGTCATTGTAATGACCTTTGTTGACTTCAGTTGTGAAAACCACAAAGACAGTCTCCAACTTGATTGTGACTGATAGTAGACAAGGGCGCCTCCCATTACACTGAAAATTCCCTAACCCAGTCTTCACACGAGAAAAGACGTGTGTTGATTCTCCGTCGCGTTTCTGGTATAACGTTAAGAGCTATGCAATTTAAGGCGAAACTCCAGAGATAAGAATCGATACCGGTATTTTGGTCATTTTTGTGAAATTTGTTTATGACTGAAATTGAAAGGATTGAGTTTTTTTTTTCTCGTCACGAAGTTATTCCACTGAATTCAAAAACAATTTATCACGGTAATAATGCTTTGTTTGCATGTTGAAATTTTATATTTAAATCCCGTTTTCTCCCATAATATTCTGCCAAATATAACAAAATTTGTATGGTATATGCATCACAGCTATATTAAGAAACCTACGTATGGAATTTTTGATTGCAGATTTTTTTCAAGTAGTAGGGATTTCTAAGTCCATACTTTTAGAATTTATACAAACTTTAGTATGATATACCTCCGCATATAAATTACTAGCATGTGCCCGCAGCTTTTCCCGCGTTTATTACTTGAAGCGTTAGATGTTTCTAAACTATTTATTTAAAAGCAAATTAAAACATTGTATTTATTAACTCACATCGTGAATTGCATGAAATACATTATTTTATTTTTATTTTATTCTTACTTTCAATGCTTAAGATACCGGGTTGATGGATGGTACACATAATATTAAAACCATGTAAGATACCATGTTATATTAAAAAAAATTACTGTTTTCTTAAAGAGCTTCGGAATAAACTATATTAATGCCCTTCCATTTGGAGGTAAGATGTATACTGTATTGTGTTTGCCTTTCGAACTCTTGAACAATCCACGTACAGTTGACAAAAGCACTGTTTTCGAAGATTGAGTCCTACAACTTTAAGCGATTGTCCTATGTCAAAATTTCAGATCTGTGTGTGCCGTAGATTTGACTGGGCTTCGCACACATACACCCAAACACTTCTGAATATTACGGGCTGATGGCTCCTCGTGTCGCAGACCGAAAATGGCTTCCTACTCAATGGACTTACAGTCCGAGGAATACTACTTCGCCCGTGGCATGCTCAGTCATGATGGTGGCTTCAATAATATTCGTCATCAGTTTCAGAGCCGTGTTCATTGCAGAGCATCAACAGCTTCGTACGCCCTCACACCATATAAGACCAAAACCGGTTTCCTACGCCCTGGACGTAAAATGGCTCCTTGAATATTGCGTTCTCTACCCATCTTATGTACGTTGCCTAGCGACAGCGACGCGATGCATTTGGTGGCAGCACATTGGATTGTCATATCCCAATGCACGTTTTCCGATGGTTTTTCGTTCATAAATCACCAACGAAAGCGAATATGAAAATCCCGGCTTCGAGATGCATTCGGGCCCCCTTCCATCTACCTATGTTCAAAATTTCAGGTCTCTGCGTGCTGTAGATTTTTCTGGGCATCGCGCACAGACAGACAGACACACAGACAAACACTTCCTTTTATTATTATAGATGTAGAGGAAAATCGATACGTAGTGCTTTTAAAAGAAGTATTATCTACCTAATTACGAATTTACATCGACATGTCAATTAAATTTCATGAAAATGGAATTTAAAATGTCAAAAAGGTATTTTGGAAAAACTATTAACTGTATATGAAAGAAATGTTCGTGTTATCTCTACTCTTATGCAGGTGACATTCCAGCAAAGTTTCGTGAAAATCCATGCATTAGATAAAAATTATTTTTATCTCCGGAGTGTCGCCTTAATGCAATCTTACTCGTAACGTGTACACTGGTGGAGAGAATTCTGTATGCAGTGTAGAATTCCCGAGTACATCAGCTAGTCTGAACTATTTTGTTAATCTGGGATCTAACAGTCGGAATACGAAGTTCATTCCGTATCTTCCTGTTAGATTTCAGTATTGGCGCTTTGGTAATCATTCTGAGTGTCTTCTTTTGATAACTTATCATTTTGAAAGTGGCGTTATAGCGATATAGCCCCCAAGCCTCTCAACCATACAGCAGGATGTGCCTGATACATGCTAGGTAAATGTTTATCTCAATACTTGTAGAGATATATTTATTTTCCAGCAGAGGTCTCAAAGCTTTCCATCCGTGCCGTGGAACAAGAAACACCTCAATTGGAGCTAAGATGGAGTCGTCACCTCCCGCTCAGAAGGCTAGCGCATAGTGAGCCATCTGATGACGAACAAGAGTACCACATACTGTGTAGAGATGAGAAGAATGCAAGAATGAGGAATGTGGCCTGCAAGCACGAATTTCCTGTTCTGCCCAGCAGATCGGCTCTTATCTGCTCTTCTCTGCTACACGAAAACATTGACTCACACTTCTCAGTTTGCTGGATTACAACGGACAAGAGCAAAGAGCTGCCAGTAGAAGATAATATAAAGTCGCCTGGGTAGTAGCGGAGTTGCTATGGTAACCATTGCATCACTGGCTCTGCTGGTGAAAACCCCTTCGCCCCGTGCCTCACCAGGCATGTGCATTCTTCTGATCTCCCAACAGTACTATAGACCACAGTACAGCAAAGGGGACCGATAACTGAAATTTTTAACTTGTACAATTTTGCAGATATCGGCATAAAATTTTGTTAGCACATTCATGAATTAAATATTACCTATTATACCAAGTTTCAAAGCAGTGTGTTGATTTACTCTTCTTCAATTATTATTTTATGTTATTTAGTTGTGAGTTACTGAAGAATGTTCTCTGAAATAATTTTGGTTTCTTTGACTTCAAAATTTTATAATGGTGTTTAACATACAAATATAAACACAACTTACTTTAAAAAATGTATTTCTCCGCAAATATCCATCAGACTAGAAATTTTTGATTTTCTAGTTTGCTAATTTCTATAGAAAAATAATATACTGTCGTAATAAAATGCATATAACGTTGCTTCCAATCAACAAATAAAATTCTTTATTAAGTATGTTTTGTTAGTTAAAGACATTATTTTAACTCCAGAAAGTTTCATATCAATCAGACAAGAAATGCAGCACATGGTGCTTTTTGCAGGAAGCAAAACGCTGAAAAAAATGTAAGATGAGAAAAGGGTATTTGAAGTTTTGAATGCGCCTGTTGTCTTTTAATGATTGTGAGGCAAACAGTGGAACATCATAAAGCGCTGACACCATACCACTGTCATTTGTTAAACCTTGGAGCCAAATTCAAACGGAAACGACAAAATACTGTCAAAATATGCGATAGAGTGTGAGGTGGGCGTGATAGACACACCCACACGGCAGCCCATTATAATGTCCGTACGGCCTTTAAAAATGGCGGAACTTGAAATATTCTGCCATTATCTGATAATAGGATTGGTGTTTTTTAACAATAATTCCAAGAATTGGTTTTTTAATAAGGAAACCATGAAATTTCAGTCACCGGTCCCCTTAAATTCAAACCTTCAAGTCTCCCTCGTGAAAAATTGAGATTTTCTTCTGATGGCGCACAGCAAAGTTCTCTGCGAAACGTAGAGTGTTTCACCTTATTTTCATAACACGCCATAAGCCTAAAAGGTTATTACATACCTGCCAACTTTACAAAACCAAAAAATCAGGAGATTTTGATTTGAAAATCAGGAAAAATCAGGAGAAATCAGGAGAAAAAATTGGTCAAAACTGCGTATTCTACATGTCTTCCACAATACATACATTATCGTAGCAAGCTCCATGCATCATGTCCACATTTAAATTAACACATATTTCCAGCAAAACTGAATGGAATCTAAATCCACAAATATCTTACTCTCACATATGTATTGGTATTCTGTGATACTTAAATACACAACACCGGAAAATTTATAAGAATATATGGTATAAATACACAACACCGGAAAATGTATAAGAACATATATGGTACGCCTACCTTCCATCTTATTGATTTACAGAAGCTTCTCCATCAGTAGAAAATTGCTGTTGATTAAAGGAAGAAGCAGTGGCAGATTTTGCCTGTCTGAGAAACCCACTGTCAAAGATTTGTTGAAAGCAGTTGCCCTGTAGCCTTGATTTTACTGTCAACAACCTTTCCAAGTTTTCATCACCAATAGATGACCTGAACTGTGTTCGTGTTTTAGTCACCTGACTAAATATCCTCTCACATTCAGCGTTACTGTGAGGAATTGTTAAAATACCAAGAATAACACGAACTAATCTATCATATTTTGGACTCCCATCACCACTTCTTAATTTTCCCACCATCGACCACTGCACATCAATTCTTTCTTCCATTAAGATCTCATCTGGTATATCATCTATCTGAAATGCACAGAACTGGGACTGTAATTCATCCATGGCTTCATGCTCTTCACCTGCGTCTGCATTCAGTAACACTGGAAACTTAGCCACAAAATACATCACAGAAGAAAATGAAGCCTCGGATGCAGATGTAATTCGTGCAACGGTCGCATTCTTCAGCATTTCATTCTTCAATGGAAACTTGTGGACAATGTAGTCACATGCGGCAATGAAGTACTTTCGAACTGATGAGAAAAATTCCTCCTTCTCATCGTGCTTCAGATGCTCTACGAATTGGGAAGTGCAACTACCAATGAACAAGTCACAATCATTCTTCTGGTTTACCCTGCTGTGGTAATCGACTTCCAAAAGAGAGGAAGATTTAACCAATGAAGGTCGTACAAATTTCGATATCAAATTCCTTAATGTGTCCAGCAGCAGATCTTGCAGTAAATGGATGTGAGGCACACTTGACTGCAAAATTACATTTGGTTTATCAAATGTAGGTATAACATTTGATAAAAACAGACATAAAGCCTTATTTAAATTTGATGACAGGAACATAAATATTCTTTCTTCACGAGACAGACTGCACTTAATGAATGAATCCTGTTTAGTTGTTTTGGGTGAAGAAGAACATGGGACTGGTGATTCATTGGTTCTTTTCCTTGAAGGGGCAGCACTTTCTACTGATGTTTGTTTCATTTTAGGAATATGGTAAGTTTTTAGACTTCCAAGCTGACCTGTCTTACCAGACTTTACTTCATAATTGAGCAGACTGGACAAAGGCTGCCACTGTTCTAACAACCTGGATAAACATTTGCCTACAGAAAGCCAACGGGTGCACACATGCTTTAAAATTTTCCTAGTCTCGGCATTGTACAGTTCCTGAAATTGTTTCAGTTTCTCTTTTCTCTTAGTACTTCTTTGTAGAAAATAGTAAATGTCCACCAAATAATCATCAATCCTGAATGGCAAGCATGATGCTCCCTTTTCTGCAGCCAAATTTAACAAATGACAGGGACAACCAACAACAAAGAGATCAGGCATATCATGTTTCAGCACACCAGCAACTCCATTCTTCACTCCAACCATTACCGGTGCATTATCACAACATAAGGCTAAACAGTTATTAAGTGGAATATTGCACTCTTTCAGAGTGTTGAGAAGAAGGGCACCTATATTCGCACCAGTAGAGTCCCCTTTCAAGTTAGGTACAGACAATAAGCAGCTTTCAATTTTTTGTCTCTTCTGATTATATACAGTAACAACAATGGGATATAGGTTACAATCTCCTTTGTTACTTCCATCAGTTGAAACAGAAAATTGCCATTTCTTCAAAGTTTCTACTATTTCTTCTTTCTCTTTCTTTGCCATTTCTCCAATAATTGCAGCAGTCTTTGTTCTTGCACAGCCGTATTTCTTTGCAATATCACTGTCCGGGAACATTTTTCTGAAAAGGTGACCTGCATGATCTGCACAATTAAGTGGCAAATTATGCTCCAAAATGAATGTTGTAAACAAGCATTCGGCATTTATCACCCGATCACCTTCAATTTTAACAGCAAAATTTAGTTATGTATTACTGTCTATACACTTGACGTTTTCTTGGTGCTTCTTTGTTTCCATGTGTTTTGAAACATCACTTTTTCCACCATGTGATACAGAAATATCACATCGACAAACAGTACAAAATGCAAAAGATGGACCTTTCCTGGATTCAATAATGCACGGAAACTGTTCCGAAAACTGTTTCAAGAAAACAGAACTGTATTTCTTGGCCATAGTGAAAATTCAAAATACCAAGCAAAAACACTACAATATGACGAAAATTTGCATTATAATCTATAAACAGCCACTTAACACGAAAACAAACCACCTTCAGGGATTCGGGAAAGCAAATAACATTCAGCCCACTATAAAAACGTCAATAAATACTGGATATGCTTCACTAAAACACATGCACGCATCTAACCGAACAGGACAGAACAACACTGAACACAAATATGAAACAGAACACTCAACAATAGAAGCATCCGAACCAGTGTTGCTAACCAGTGTTGGCCAAAAGTCACCAAATTCTAAATTAAAAGTCGCTAAATCAAATTAACTACCATAATCCAGTTGCACTTCATTTGAATGATAATTAAGCCCTAATCATTTAAGAAATTAAATTCACGTACCTAGTCAGAAGAAAAATATTTCTTCATTATCCAGCTCCTCGACAGCAGACAACGAAGGTTGCATGTATTTGCTGATACTGTATAGGCCTATACCAATTTTACACATAACTTTCTGAAATTACGTACCAATAATACGTTTTTTCTTAGTTTTTATTATTTTACAATCTGCTTTACCTAGCACCGTCACAAATAGGTCTTATGGCGACGATGGGAAAGGCCTAGGGGTGGGAAGTACCGTATCCTTAAGTAAAGTACAGCCCCAACATTTGTCTGATGTGAAAAAGAGAAACCATGTAAAACCATCCTCAGGGCTGCCAATAGTTGGGTACGAACCACTATCTCCCGAATGCAAACCAACAGCAGCGCGCCCCTAACCGCACGGCACCAACTCACTCAGTCCGGTTCTTTAACTTTGTACATACTATATGACGGCTTCCCCATAATCACACATTAAATTCAATACCCCTTCTAATAACAATTAAGAACACTGTCACAACTTCAAACAATACAGGAGTACTATGGAATTATTATAACACTTGCCTCAAACCCGAATGTTGCTATATACAAGGCTACAAGGCTAAAAATTACACATCTCTATTCCCTCACATGAAGTATGTGAGAAGATAGATGATCGGTCTCTGATAAGCCTTCCGAAAATAGTATGAACTCATGCTCCACACGTGTGAATCAGTTATGCGCTTCGATGCCATGCGTAGATTAATATATTGCATCATGCGCCCGCGCGATTATAAGAAGCATAATGCTATTTATCAAGCAATAAATTAAAATTTGCCAGAACTGTCTCCAAAGGGCTACTAAAATCACTAGTCTCTATCTTTTCATTCTGTCACTAATATTACTAAAAACGACTCCAAAATTCTAGCAACTAATCTCGAGAATCGACTAGACTGATGCGAATGAACACGAACATAGCATAGCACGCGAGAACGAGAGATTGACGATCGATATTCGCGTCACGATATACAGGTTTCAATAAACATCGCACATTCGCGCGCATTTCTCGTATTAACAAACGTCGATATTTCATTTGAAAGCGGCCAATGAGCGAAGGACTTCCGGCCACTCGCGTATAAAGCTGAAAAGGCGGGATTTGAAATCAAATGTTTGGAGTTCACAAAAAAATAAGCTAAAATCGGGAGAAATAGTAGAATAATCGGGAGGCGGGAGAAACTGTCGAAAATCGGGAGTCTCCCGCCTAAATCGGGAAAGTTGGCAGGTATGTTATTATCACGTCTACAATTACGGCCCGTGAAAGCATCAATCTTAAGTATTTCAAAAGTCTGGTTCTTTTACTGAATGATCGGCGTAGTGGCCTTCGTTTCAGAGGGCCCTGGGTTTGATTCCCGCCCGGACCGAAAATTTTAACTGCATATAAAAAATTCCTAGGGCCCGGGAACTGGGGTTTGTTTTGTGTTACCCTTAATACATTTCTCGTCATGTTACATGCAAACCACTGCAAAAACGAACAAAAGCGAATAGATTCCTCCACATAGGGAGGAAGGCTATCCAGCCGTAAAACAGGGCCAAATACACGTCAATTTCTTGTATGTGTGTCCAAACCTTGTCCCGTTTTTCAGCGGTGTTGGATATGAAGTGAGATGAGTCTTCGTAGTAAGTTTTACGACCGGATCCCCTTCCTGACGTGAGCGTCATCAGAGGAGTCGATGAGATGAAATGAATGACGTGATGTATAATAGTAGGAAGGATGAGTGTGAAACCCGGTGTTGGCACTTAGCCTACCCGTACCGAATAGCTTCAAGGGCTCAGCTCAAGGGTTAACGTCCCCATGCCCTCACTCCCTATGAACTCTGCGGAGAGGTTTGGAATTTAATCCAGGTTTTCGGCACGCAATCTAGCGATTATAAATTGAATACTACCACCTCTCTTACCCCGCCGGCCAACATTCTGATAGTGAAAGTAGTGGTGGTGGTGGTGATTATTGTCTTAAGAGGAAGTACAACTAGGCAACCGTCCTTTATTGACGCTAGTCAGAGGGAAAAATGGAAAGGAGCCGACACTTCGAAAAATGAAGGTATCTGCCAAAGAAAGACGAGGGCCGCGAAGGGCGTGAAAATGTCCCCTAGATTGTCCACAACACGCAGTATCGTGTGTCACAGCGTCTGCAATGTCCTCTCATGTCCAAAACCATCTCCAATGCAATGGTCCTTTCTCTCCGGGGATAAGATCAAAATGGCACGGAGACATGTCCGGTGAGCATGGCGGTTGTTCCAGTACTTGTCTCGTCACGTCCACTCTGCACGGAGCTTGACTCACAACTGCAGTTCCATCTCCTTGTGCCTGATACCTGTCCAACAAATCTACATGTCGTGCTGTGCCCATGTACTATGAGCATTGTATGGTAGCACCTTGCAAATATGATGAAAAGAAAAAGTTGCCATGACATGCCCCAACCTTCACATTTTGTGGAGCCATATGTTCGTTTTCCATACCTCGAATATTCGAGAACTCGAACCGTTTTCGTGCTAAATAAGCAATTCGAAGTTCGACTGTATGCGACTTACCTAGACAGGCAGTTCCTTGCGGTTCTGTCTTGTACTTCCAGTCTAACTGACTGAGCTGGAGATAGCCTGCTAGAAGAGGTACGTCCGAGATCTCAGTCTCATCCCCTCCAGCCTCCAGCAGTAATACCGTCCATGGTTCGACCTCGGTCAGGCGGTTCGTCACCACCGCACCTATAACAGCATACAAAAAAATATATAATTTAAGAACATCTAGATAAAAGAAGTAATTTTTAAAAAATCACCTATTCCTAAATCCAAAAATATAAAATAGGTGTATGTTACTAAAATGAAAGTGCGTGTGGCCAAAAATCTCTGGACACTCGTTGCCAGCGATGTAACTAACAGCATGTACGACCTTCGTTTGCTATTGTTACAAGATTGGATCATGTCAGAAATGAAGATCTCCGAAGGATTGGGAGTGGCATCTAACCCAGAGAAGATGCGAGAAGCACGACTTAGATGGTATGGTCATGTCGTCCGAAGCCCTGCAGACTCAGTGATACATACAGCCGTCCAATTTGATCCTGGAGGTTTTCGATCCCGAGGTCGTCCTAAGAAGCGATGGTTCGACTGCGTCAAGGAAGACATGGGTGTTGTAGGCATCACTGAAGCTGACGCCCTTGATCGCAGGAAGTGGAGGATGGTATGTTTAAACGCAGACCCTGCTCCAATGCGGGACTAAACGCTAGGAAAGAAGAAGAAGAAGAGCTTTTTAATCTTCGCGGAAGGTGTTCCACTTACTTCAGACGCACTGAAGGTGGATTTTTTTTCCATTAGTCCTGAAGAATGGTGAATATAGGGTGTTTGTTAAGACACTCCCTGTTTTCTAATTACGGTACTCTAACTTTCTACATTATCATCATCATCACCCTCATCATCGTATCCCCTTTTCCAACTAACACCGGGTGGGGGCAATTATGGTTCGTCTCCACTTCGTCCTGTCTCTTCACCATTCCTCATCCAACACTGTGCTCCAGTCCAGGTTCAGTTGTCCTTTGCTGTTCTTCACAGAGTCCATCCATCGTAATCTTGGTCTTACCCGTCCTCTCTTCACTGTCAGGTCGTGAAATAGGCCAACGTTATTCCATTAATTTAAAAAATATAGGAAAGTAATAGGTAACTAAAAACTACCGGTTCATGAAAATGAGTTCAGAGCATTGTTGTTAAAAATAGAAGTATTAAGAAAATGTAATGGTAGTTATAAAATGTTGATTTAACGTTAAATCTCAGCCTGTTTTCCTGATATCTATAACTTATGATAGTAGAAATGTAATACTGTAGGAAGTTATCACGTATTAACAATTTATTCATTCATTATTTTTGTATCGGAATTTCGCCACCTATGGACAGCATGGAACTCGAGGTTTCTTTGCCTTTCTTCTCTTCTCTTCCCAGAACTTCTTCATTCTTTCGTTCCTCATCTTTCTCTCCTCTGCGGAAATGATCCGTTTGGGTCTCTTTTGTTGTGGATTTTCTTTTAGTGATTTTAAACTGTCGACTCTTCTTCTGAATCTCTTCTAGTTTAATTCCAACTCCTTCCGCATCTCTCTTGATCTCTCCTACCCACTTGAAGGTGGCATTTAATGCCATCACGTATCTGAAGATCCTTTCGGTCAGTGTTTTGTCATCCATTCTTGCTAGGTAATTTCACCCTTGTCCGCCTCCGTAGCGTAAAGGTTAGTGTCATTAGCTGCCTTCCTCAGGGGCCCGGGTTCGATTCCCGGTACTGCGAGAAATTTAAGAATAGCAGGAGTGCTGGTATGTGGTTGAAATGGTTCATGCAGCTCACCTCCACTGGGGGTGTGCCTGAAAAGAGCTGCACTACCTCGGGGTGAGGAAACGGGTTTACTTATTTCAAACTTCGTTTCGGCATTGTGTCCGTGATCTTTTCAGTTTACATTCCTTCTTTCCTTCCAAGTCTCATCAGTAGTCTTCTGTGGACCCAGAAATTTCCTCAGAAGCTTCTTTGTCGTCTTCTCGAGTTCTTGCATCGTCCCTTTATTTATTTATTTATTTATTTATTTATTTATTTATTTATTTATTTATTTATTTTCTATCGGGCAAGTTGGCCGTGCTGTTATGGGCGCGCAGCTGTGAGCTCGCATCCGGGAGATAGTGGGTTCAAACCCCACTGTCGTCAGTCCTGAAGATGGTTTTCCGTGGTGTCCCATTTTCACACCAGGAAAATGCTGGGGCTGTAACTTAATTAAGGCCACGGCCGCTTCTCTTCCCTTCCTAGGAATTTCCTGTCCCATCGTCGCCATGAGACCTATCTGTGTCGCTGCGACGTAAAGCAAATAGCAAAAGAAAAATGTATTTATTTATTTATTAATTTATTTATTTATTTATTTATTTATTTATTTATTTATTTATTTATTTATTTATTTATTTATTTATTTATTTATTTATTTATTTATTTATTTATTTCTGGTCTGAGTGGCTCAGACGGTTGAGGTGCTGGCCTTTTGACCCCAACTTGGCAGGTTCGATCCTGGCTCAGTCCGGTGGTATTTGAAGGTGCTCAAATACGTCAGCCTCGTGTCGGTAGATTTACTGGCACGTAAATGAACTCCTGCGGGACAAAATTCCGGCACCTCAGCTTCTCCGAAAGCCGTAAAAGTAGTTAGTGGGACGTAAAGCAAATAACATTATTTATTTATTTATTTATTTATTTATTTATTTATTTATTTATTTATTTATTTATTTATTTATTTATTTATTTATTTATTTATTTATTTATTTATTTATTTATTTATTTTAGGGAGTGTCCGAGGTCATGTTCGCCTCGCCTGCTGCAGGTCTTTCCCTTTGATGTCCGTGGGCAATCTGCGCGTCTCTCTCTCTCTCTCTCTCTATATATATATATATATATATGTGGGGGGGGCGTAGAGGGGGGGTTAAAACCTGGTGTCTCATCAGTAGCCTATTCCTGTCGAATTATATATAATCACCTCTCCTACCCTGCCGGTCAACATTCTGACGGTGAAAATGTTTCCACTAACGGGACTCAAACTGGCTAACCTCGGTGTCAGACCATAATAGACTTGACGTCTTGAGGACATATATGGTATTGTTTGAGAATAGAAGAACTAAGCATAACAAAACATGTTTCTTACGATGCCACCTTATTTCCATCTTACTGTACATAGAACACTCAAATTTTACACGTGCATTATATAGTTCTTCTTTAACCCGAAACAGAAATTTGGCATGATTTATGCATTCATTTCAAAAAAGAAAAATTATTGTGTAAAATATTATTTTAATGCATTTTTTCTCTAAAGGTGCACTTTTATCTGAAACCATTAAACCAGTTGAGTTAATATTTCTTGAGGGTATCCACAAGTATAGTAGCTATATAACAGGTGATGGATGATGGGTTATAGAATAGTCATTTCAACTTACGGAAATAAATATCAGACTTAATGATAAGAACTTCGTAATGGTTTTTATGGACATTGAGAAGGCCTACGACAGTCTGCCTAGGGAGATAATCCGGGAATGCCTAGAAGGCATAGATGTGCCAAACTTCCTGAATGATAAAGTAAAGATGATTTATCATAAATGCTTTAGCTGTAGGGGATGGAAGATCAAATTAGTTTGAAACCCAAAGCAGGGATGTCCCTTGTCACCAGTTCATGATTTTCGTGGATCAGATCATAAATCTACCAAAGTATGTTGCAAAGAGTATAACACTCTAATATTTGCAGATTATTTTCTGATCTGGATAGAAAATGAAGCAGAAGTACAGGAGAAACTAAATATTTGGAAGGGCAAGTATAAAGAATATGGACTAAACATCAATAACCCAAAAAATGTTGAAATGACTATCAACAGGAAAGGCGCAGTTTCGAATATTGTACTGAAGGGATCACTGTTACAGTCTGTTTCTAACTTCAAATACCTTGGAAGTATCTTTTCAAAAGATAACACAATAAAAATATTTATTAGGACTTGGAAAGCTTCTCA
Source organism: Anabrus simplex (assembly GCF_040414725.1). Lineage (NCBI taxonomy): Eukaryota > Metazoa > Arthropoda > Insecta > Orthoptera > Tettigoniidae > Anabrus > Anabrus simplex. The sequence goes on from NC_090279.1 coordinate 193,749,477, forward strand.
ATTTTATTTTTAAATGAGAAATCTACTGTGGGATGATAAAATACCCCCAGAAAGAAAAACTGACCATGTTTCATTCCTACTTCCTTCCGGTTCTCACTTATACTGGAAAACATGCACCCTGCATTAGTAAAATTCAGTCAACAGAAATGAAATTCATCAGAACAATAAACCAAAAGACCAGGAAAGACAAGATTAGAAATGAAGCAAGCAGGAAGGAGGCTGGCATTAAATGCGTGTTAGCGAGCTTTTGGGAAGACACAGGCTACAATGGTTTGGACATGTTGTGAGGACGGACGGAACGAGAACAGCAAGGAATTACTTTGACAGAGAAGTGAGATAGTGGTGGTGATGATTATTGTTTTAATAGAAAGTACAACTAGGCAACCATCCTCTATATAACACTAATCAGAGAGAAAATGGAAGGGATCCGACACTCCGAATAATGAAGGTATCGACCAAAGAAAGGGCGTGAGAAAGAAAGACTCCTAGGCCTCGATACCTAAAACTGTCAGAGTCGGAAAAGAACAAGAGTTGACGAAGGGAGGTGAGATAGGACAGATGTGAGGAGCCTGGCACAAGTAAGTGGAAGCAATGCCAGGACACAGCCAAGAGCCCCGTGTTCGCCAACCCACGCTCCCAAGTTGAGAGTCTCTGTATCCCTTTTAGTCGCCTTGACGACAGACAGGTGATCGTGGGTGTTATTCTACCGCCCCCAGCCACAGGGGGGGGGGGAGAAATGGGAGGGAAAGAGACGATTGGGAAGGCCAAGAAATCGATGGACAGATACGATGAAATCGAAGGTCAGCAAGAGGAATGTCAAGTGGGAGGACATAGAGGAACAGGAACTATACTTTGACAAGAAGAAGTGGTGAGCGCTTGTACACCACACTCGGGAATCTGGAGCTGGGAAATGATGATGATGATGATGATGATGATGATGATGACAACTTAATGTATTGTGAGTCATGGGCGCCAAACACGCGCAAAAGTTGTGAGCCTTGTGCGGATGATTATTGAAATTATTATTATTAGTTACAGTTAGTTAGTTACATGTGACGAAGTTAGTGCTCTTCGCTCTGGTTTGCACTTAATCACATTCCTAATCCACAGCTTAATCGGTGCACTTGAATATGTCTCTAACATTAATGGATGGGTGAAAACCATCACGGTATAACTGACATTAAAAAATGAGTTAAGTGCGGGATGTAACTCCGGGAGGATGTATCCTTTCACCAGCAAAGAGATACAAGTGATAGCGGTAATATTCTGCGCTCTAGTGATAGGTGGTATAACTACAAATAACATGCTTTATATGAGTGTTAAGGTGTTTAAATGCCTTTTTCTCTGAATGATAAAAATGCTATTTATACCGTTATGGTTTTCATCCATTCTTATCATTACATATGATAAATTTCAACTTCGGTTCCGTATTGACTTAAATACATATTTTAATTTCTTGGTAATAATTAACACATAAATATGTTTACATATAAATTTCTTGTTCCTCAAGCTAAGGATGATCTTACCAAGGTCGAAACATGTCCTTTAGACATAATGTTTAGATAGGCCATTTAATTTAAGTGGTAATGTGTTATTGTACTGAACAGATGGACAATATATGTAAATTCTTACTGAGAATTTTTAAAAAACGTTTTATCATCCTAATTACTATTTAAAATCCCATACTCACCAGCAGAGCCTGCCCCCACCACTATGAAATCGTATTCAGGGTGCAGAAGTTCTGTGGCCACGTCGATGGGTCTCGACTCAGGGTCCATCAGCTCATACTGAAAATACGCGATAGCTGCTACCATCATAGGCACGAACCAGGCCACATTAGAGGCTGCATTAGCCGCTGCTCCTACTAGCGCCGCCGGCAGCGCCGCCACTGCACTGCTCATACTGAAAACATCAGTCATCATTAGAGGAAGGATTTTGGCATATTTGCATGATGTGTTTGCTTCGGGAATTATATGCCCATAAGAAATAAAAGCTATTCATACCATTTGAAATTGAATGGCTTAGTTTTATCGTACACATAAATGCATATATAGCCTACATAATACGAGCATATTCTTGACATACGTACATATAAATGCATAATTGCAGTTTTCTTATTATTTTATATAAAACAATATATAAAAAGGTATTTTAATAATGTTATTTGTTTTACGTCCCACTAACTACTATTTCGGTTTTCGGAGACGCCGAGGTGCCGGAATTTAGTCCCCTAGGATATCTTTAACGTGCCAGTAAATCTACAGACACGAGGCTGACGTATTTGAGCACCTTCAAATACCACCAGACTGAGCCAGGATGGAACCTGCCAAGTTGGGGTCAGAGGGCCAGCGCCTCAACCGTCTAAGCCACTCAGCCCGGCTAAAAAGGTATTAAGTGGCAGGGAGAGATTCAGTTAGATGAAAATGTAGGAAGCAGTCTAGCCTATGCTGACGACTTGGTCTTAATGCCAGATTGTGTCGAAAGCCTGCAGTCTAATATCTTGTAACTTGAAAATAGGTGCAATGAGTACGGTACGAAAATTAGCCTTTCTAAGACTAAATTGATGTCAGTAAGTAAGACATCAAAGAGAATTGAATGTCATATTGGGAATAAAAGGCTGGAACAGGTAGATAATTTCAAGAATTTAGGCTGTGTGTTCTCCCAGGATGGTAATATAGCAAGTGAGATTGTCTCAAGGTGCAGTAAAGCTAATGCAGTGAGCTCGCAGTTGCGATCAACATTACTCTGTGAGAAGGAAGTCAGCTCTAGGATGAAACTATCCTTAGGCCTACATCGGTCTGTTTACAGATCAACTTTGCTTTATGGGAGTTAAAGCTGAGTGGACTCAGGATATCTTATTTATAAATTAGAAGTAACAGGCATGAAAGTAGTGAGAATGATTGCTGGTACAAACAGGTGGGAACAGTGGCAGGAGGTTAGTCGGAATGAGGAAATAAAGGCTAAGTTAGGAATGAAGTCGATGGATGAAGCTGTACGCATAAACCGGCGTCGGTGGTGGGGTCATGTGAGGCGAATGGAGGAGGATAGGTTACGTAGGAAAATAATGGACTCTCTTATAGTGGGTAAGAGGGGTAGAGGGAGACCAAGACGACAGTGGTTAGACTTAGTTTATTTACGTCGTACCGACACAGATAGGTCTTATGGCGACGATGGGACAAGAAAGGCCTAGGTGGGGGAAGGATGCGGCCGTGGCCTTAATTAAGGTACAGCCCCAGCATTTGCCTGGTTGAAAATGGGAAACCATCTTCAGGGCTGCCGACAGTGGGATTCGAACCCACTATCTCCCGGATGCGAGCTCACAGCTGCGCGCCTCTAACCGCACGCCCAACTCGCTCGGTAGACACAGTTTCGAACGATTTAAAGATAAGAGATATAAAACTAAACGAGGTCATAGAACTAGTTACAAATAGAGGATTGTGGCAGCGATTAGTAAATCGCTTGCAGACTGAACACTGAAAGGCATAACAGTATGTATGGATATTGACGACAGGTTGACAAGGTGTAATTCTGTTTTGTTTTTTGTTTTTTTGTTTTTTTTTTTGTTTTTTTTTTCGGTGGCGTTTTGGTATTCAGGTCATATGTTGGAATCGTAGAAAAAGATGTTTTACGATACTTGAAGTAGAAGAAAGGAGAGATCCTTCCTCGATACATGCCAGGACCCAGCCCACCCACACCAAAACGTATTTTTACTTATAAAGAAGAAATAAAATGGAGACAGCCTGAAACTAAATAATACCAGCATTTTCTTTGTCCCTAAGAACTTGTCACTAGCCCGACCTCACCAATCCATACCAATTATCTATCAATACTGGTCTTCCTTCGTGTTATTTATTATGTTTGGATAATGCGCCACTTCAACGCATTGCGAGCTCTCCGGAGTCGCTGCTTTGTTGGATCCAGTTGGATCTGTGACCTATACTTTGTCTCTTAGTTATGTAATGACCAGTAACCACTAGCAATCATGCCGAAGGAAAAAGCAGCTAACTTACAAGTGTTTTACTTCAGCAGTGGATATTTGGAGAACCAACATTATACATAGGAGAAAAACAAGTATTTTGCATAGTACGCAATAGTGCATATATATAATAATTGTTGTTTAAAGGCGCCTAACAGCTAGGTCATAGGCTCCTGATGGTTGCTACGACATGAAAATTAAAACTTCAAAATGGATCCACTGATTAGAATATAAAACGAATTGTGATGATAGAATGGTCGTGAAACAGAAACCATCAGTGGATCCAATTCACAATGTCTTAATTACTGGGATGATGCTTATTATCTAAAGGGGTCCAAAATCCAGGTCGGCGGCCCCTCATAATTGTACTAATCACTGGTAAAGCAGAACCATGGTGTATAGTGGTACTAATCACAGGTAACGTAGACTCATGGTGTTTCTCGCATGGTGGTATTAATCACATGAAATGTAGACCCATAGTATGTCACACACAATGGCACCACTCACAGGTAACACAAACCTATGGTGTTTCGCACATAAGGGTACTACTCACAACCAATGTAGACCTATGGTGTTCGTCATATAGTGGAACTAATCACGGGCGCCGCTATTTCCGTGGTGTTCCTCACTTAGTGCAACTAATTACAGACCACGTACACTCATGGTGTCGCTCACATAGTGGTACTAATCATAGGCAATGTAGACCCATGGTGTATCACACATTATGGCAACGCTCAAAGGCAACACAGACCCATGGTGTTCCTCACATAATGGTACTAGTCCTCTCAGGGTCTCAGGCAACGCACACCCATGGTTTTACTCACATAGTGGGACTAACCATACGCAATGTAGACGCACGGTGTATCACACATTATGGCAACGCTCACAGGCAACACAAACCTATGGTGTTCCTCACATAGTGGCACTAATCACAGGCAACGGAGACCCATGGCATTTCTCATAAAGTGGTGCTATGCAGACCCATTCTGAACACAGAGGAACCGGCCGTTGAAATGCACACGATGAACATTATCACAAGCAACGCCCAGATCCGTAGTGTTCCTCGCATAATGGTACTGCTCGTATGTAACATAGACCCATGGTTTTTTTTTCTCGCAAGTTGGTACTAGTTGCAAGTAACAGCGACCCATGATTTTCCACACATAATGGAACTAATCACAGGTATTCTCATGGTTCTAATGTCATCATCCCTTGGTCGCCCCTTTTAGTCGCGTCTTATGATAGGTAGAGATACCGTGGGTGTATTCTTCGACTGCATCCCCCACCCACCTGTTTTAGTGCATATGAATCCGCCCTCCAGTCGTCATCATTAAACCTCGACAAACATGTTGGGCATTTTGATAGTAGAACTGTAACTTAATGTGCAGGTATAAAAATGATGAGATGATTTGAGGACAGAATGAAAGAAGAGATGATGATTATTGCTTAAAGGACATGTATTACCGGCCAACTATTTTCTCTTGACTCCAATCAGAGGGGTGGGGGTGGGAGGTGAATGGAAGAGGTCTAACCCTTCGAAGGAAATGCAAGGGACTTGCAAGGCGAAAGGATGGAAACTAGGGATGGAACAAATGGTTACTTTCCAGTATCATGTTCCTGAGTATCAGTTACACTGTAATATTAGGTTGGAGTATTAGGATATAAACGTAATGTAATACAAGTTGCAGGTCAACTTTTGGAAGGAACGTCCCGTATACCTGTTGTCTCTTGTAGCCCCTAACCGCATCTTGGTAAGTACAGTACTTATAAATAGCAATACTGTATCTTCATCTCGCTCTCTTCTCTTCCACTATCCCTTTCGCCAGGTTGTCACTCACATTCTTAACTATTCCTAGAAAAATATTTTTGCAATGGCCCATTTACATACCGAGAACCAATAATTTTAAACCTTCATTTATAAAAAGCGCCGTGGCTGCTATGTGCATTCATAGTTGTCCGAGGATCTGTAATTAAACAAACTCTAGGACCAGACTTTTTCTTTTTACAAGCGAATGGGCCACTAAGGATCACGCTACAACTCCATTTCTTTCTCTTCGTGCGGAATTTTTTCTGTGTCCAATACTCCTTCATGCGTTCGCTGGCCTGCTTCCGTTGTTCATCTGTCCAGGCTCTTCCGGTCTTCCTAGTTCTTCCCGCAGCTTGAACACCTTCCAAATTCTTCAGTGTGTTCCTAAACGTATTATTTTCTAACAGCTGGTCTTCCAAGATGTTTAACCTTTCCATATCCTTCTTTGTTTCCTTAATCCATGCTGAGGTGGTCTTTTTTCTCCAGAAGTAATCAAATATCTGTTTGGTAAGTCTGTTTGGGTTCATTCTGTATAGATGTCCAAGAAACGCCATCCTCCTTTTCTTCATGGTCTCTGAGATTCTTTCCACCTTCTGATAAACTTCATTGTTGTTCCGAAGTTTCCATCCGCTTTCAGTTTGGACAGCTCCCATAATTTTTCTGAGGATTCTTCTTTCCAGGACCTCTAGCTTCTCCAGCTTGTAGTTCATGGACAAGCATTCACTGGCATACAGGTAGACTTTATAAAATATGTTGATGAACGAGTTTCATATACACTTCAGATGCCTCCGAAATGGTTCTTGAGGAAAAAGCCTATCAGGCAAGACGTAAGCAGATTTTAACCCAGTACTTTTTTTGTTATTTGTTTTGTTACGTCGCAACGGCACAAACTGATCTTACGGTGACGATGGGATAGGATACGACAGGACTAGAACGGAAGCAACCGCGGCCTTAACTGAGGAACAGTCCCAGCATTTGATTGGTGTGAAAATCGGAAACCGCGGAAAACCATCACGAGGACTGCCGACAGTGGGGTTCGATTCCACCATCTCCCGAATACAAGCTAACAGTTACATAACACAAACCATGTAGCCAACTCGCTCTGTAAAGCCAGTATAAAAGGCTCCAGAATCGTATTTCGTCATATATAAAAGGTTGTGGATATGTGGTAAACAACAGTGTAAGTGGTTTGTCTAGCGTCTTTTTTCTGTATATCACTCCTATTTTATACTTGTAAAAATTACGATAGCAGCTTTTGCGCAGTCGATGACGAAATTTCAGGTCGCACGGATTCACGTGATGGGACTTGCGACAGCTTTTCAGGACCTGATCTATCCATGTACATAATCAGAACTACTGTATATGAAGCGGTAGAATTTTTAAAAGTTTAAAATTATTATTAATATTATTATGTTCCGTGGTTCAGGTGGCAGCGCGCCGGCCTCTCAACGCTAGGTTTCGTGGTTGAAATCCCGGTCACTCCATGTGAGATTTGTGCTGGACAAAGTGGAAGCGGGACAGATTTTTCTCCCGGTACTCCGGTTTTCCATGTCATCTTTCATTCCAGCAACACTTTCCAATATCATTTCATTTTATCTGTGATTAATTAATCATTGTCCCAGAGGAGTGCGACAGGCTTCGGCAGGCGGCACGGTTCCTATCCTCGCCGCTATATGAGGGCTTTATTCATTCCTTTCCTGACCCGGTCGAGTGACTTGAAACAGGCTGTGGATATTAAGTAACCCTAATACAAAGCCTTTGAATAACTAAAGAATATCTGTATCCGACCAACAAGTAACAGGATAGGAATATTAGTACTGCCAGTAAACTGTTACGAAAGTATCTCTCGCGCCTGCGCAAGAGTGCGCGATTAAAGCGAGCTGCTACGCTTCCTAATATCCGTTAGCCAATCAGAAAGCCCTTTCCTTGGTTTCCCTGAGACAGTTACTTTTGAATTAGGATCTCCGGAGGAACATAATATTTCCAGAAGAGCTTACTGTTACGGATTAGGATGCAGTATCATGTTACGATATGTAACTCCCATCTCTAATGTAAACCTCAGTAGCGTTGGGGGACATTTATCCCAATCTGTTTCCCAATGGACAATATTTCCAGTGGCAAGTATTCCCGCGGACAAATTTATCTAAAGCAAATATTCCCACATTTTCCGAAGTATTTTATTTAACAGATTCCCCAATAGAAAAAAGATCCCATAGTTTCACATTTACATTATCACTTTTCAGTCTCAATTTGCAAGGACACATTGTGGCCAGTAGAGTCTCCGCGGCTCAGGTGGCAGCGCGTCGGCCTCTCACCGCTGGGTTCCATGGTTCAAAACACGGTCACTCTATGTGAGATTTGTGCTGGACAAACCGGAGGCGGGACAGGTTTTTATCCGGGAACTCTGGTTCTCCCTTTCATCTTTCATTCCATCAACACTTTGTCCAACCCTTGTCCCGTTTCCTTACGGGGTCGGGTATGAGGTGAGATGAATCTGTCGTTGCGGGTTTTTTATGACCGGATGCCCTTCCTGGCGTCAACCTCATCAGAGGAGTTAATGAGAGATGAAATGAATGACGTGATATATGATAGTAGGGAGAGGGTGAAACCCGGTGCGGGTACATAGCCTACTCCTGTCGAATAGCAACAAGGGGTCTGCTCAAGGCTTAACGTCCCCATCCGACGGACGAATCACCATCAACAGCGTCATATGCCCTTACTCCATATGAGCACTGCGGAAAGGTTTGGAATTTAATCCAGGCTTTTGGCACGCAATCTAGTGATTAGAAATTGTATACCACCACCTCCCCTACTCTGCCGGCCAATATTCTGATGGTGAAAATTTTTTCGACCAACGGGACTCGAACCGGCTAACCTCGGTGTTAGACCGTTTTAGACTTCAGCGCCTTAACGATCATGGCCACCAGGCGGGCTTTTCATTCCATCAACACTCTCCAATATAATTTCATTTCAACCGTCAGTCATCAATCAATGCCACAGAAGAGTGCGATAGGCTTCGGCAGCCGGCACAATTTCTATTTTCGCCGCTACATGGGGGCTTCATTCATTCCATTCCTAACCCGGTCGAATTACTCGAAATAGGCTGCGAATTTTCGCATTGTGGCCAATAGCTCGAAGGTATCATTTTCCTCTTGGTAGTCTTCATATTTGGAAAAAAATATATTAAACATCCGTTGCTCATTTCGGAACTGAGTTCGACTTTGAAGCTTTCATATTGTATTTTTTATTCTTTTACATTCTTTTTATCAAGCGAGTTGGCCGTGTGGTTAGGGTCGTGCAGCTGTGATGGTGATGGTGGTTATTGTTTCAAGAGGATACAACTAGGCAACCATCCTCTATGTAACACTAATCAGAGAGAAAAAATGGAAGGGGTCCGACACTTCGAAAAACGAAGGTATCGGCCAAAGGAAGACAAGGGCCACAAAGGGCATGAAAATGAAAGATTCCCTAGGCCTCCATACGTAATATCGTCGGGGTCTGAAAAGAACAAGAGTTGACAAAGGGAGGTCGGACAGGATAGATGAAAGTGAGGAGCCTGGCACAAGTAAGTAGAAGCAATGCCAGGACTTAGCTGAGGGCCCCGTGGTCGCCAACCCACGCTCCAAAGTTCAGAGCCCCTGAGGCTCCTTGCCTTTTCCTTTCCCATCATCGCCGTAAGACTTATCTGTGTCGGTGCGACGTAAAGTAAATTGGAAATAAAAACTTACTCTAGTTTTCTGGCCATTTCCTGGCTGGCTTATCATCAATTCAGTGTCCGTGTGGGTTTATGGAAGCTGGACTGTTGGTGGCCCAGGACTGCCTGGTACCGGGCGAGTTGACCGTGCAGTTAGGGGCGCGCAGCTGTGAGCTTGCATCCGGGAGATAGTGGGTTCGAATCCCACTGTCGGCAGCCCTGAAGATGGTTTTCCGTGGTTTCCCACGGTCACACTGGAGCTGAACCTTAATTAAGGTCACGGCCGCTTCCTTCCAACTCCTGGGCCTTTCCTGTTCCATCGTCGCCGTAAGACTTATCTGTGTCGGTGCGACGTAAAGCAGCTAGCAAAAAAAAAAAAAAGTACTGCCTGAGAGCGGTTATGCCACCCTTCAAATAAATGGTTCATTCACGAATATTTCTTTCGTACTATTATAATTAAATCAAAAATATTCAGCTGCGGGCATAAAACCTTCGAGAATATCTTCTAAAATAATATCGAACTGTTGTATCACGTTTCCCATTGGTATAAGAGCAATTGCGCACATCATTTGTGTAGCTGTCTTCATGCTACGATCTTCAGGATTAGCTTAACGTTTATTATTTTGGAAAAAAATAGATTGGGAAAAATAGCCTGCAATCTATCAGATGCAAAAGAAAATATGTACTGGGAAAAATGTAGGTGGAAATAAAGGGCTCTGAGAAGTAATATTTTTGGAAATAATTAGATTTGGAAAAAATACCTATTATCTTTCACAGACCTAGGAAAGCTAAAAAGCGTTGAGGCCAGGAAAGAAAATGGGTTGACCAAAGGAGGATTGGAGAGAAACGAGTAAATGAAAAAGTCTAACACAAGTAACTTAAATAGAACTAATGCCAGACTCAAGTATTTGTGAATATCCGAGTGGATGCAGGATCTGTATATCATTCATTGTTGAGGGAAGAATGAAAGAACAGATTGTTTAATGTAGATATGCAGTATGACTCATATCACTCACCATTCCTCTTCATGCGCTTCACCAAAGCGATCTTACTCCATCTTCAGACTTTTCTTTACAGATTCCTTGATGGAAGTTGCAGCTGAACTGACCGTCTTCAAAAGTTTTCGGGCATCTATTCCGACAAGATCCTCTAATATTCTTGGACTTCTTTTAGACGATTTTTGATTGACCTCGAACATTTGGTTTACAACCGTTGTGTTGTGAGTCTGTTGCAAATAAATATCTCTGCTTAATTTTTTTGTCCTAGGGGAAAACTCTTCGTTTTGTGATCTGGTAGTCAGTTTTGGAAGTCTAATGTTTTCTACGTCGATTCTCTGACTTTTACGCGAACTTAATTTTTCTGTTACTTTTTTATGAACTACCGAGGTCTTCATAGTCTCCTTCTTGGTGTGCTGAAACGTTTGATTCGCACTGGTACACGTTTTCTTCATCCTAATTTCACGTCTTAAGAATTGACTCGTTCTCATTAGATGCATCGTATTGAAGTATGGAAGATCTGGACCTGTCGATTGTGTAGACGTACCCTTTTCTTCTTTTTGTGAATCAAAGCTTTGATCGGTTGAACCTGTTCTCCCATTTATCACCAAATTTTCAACTTCCGAATTCTTCAGTGTCTCCTTATTCACTACTTGTTTCTTACGCGGTGATCTGGGAGAATTTTCCTCTAAGCGAGTGGAGCTTGATGAAAGACGCTTCGATGCCTCTTCAAATAAGTTAATTGTTTGTGTCGGTGTATTATTCCGTTTTTTTAGTTGTGGGCTAGGAGGGAATATGTACCTGTCTGGCGAGTCAGGAAGTAGATTTTTTTCTCGAGTGTTGTTACTTAAACCGTGTCGACCAGAATCTGAGCCACATGCAGAAGGTGCAAGATCGCGACCCCCCCGTACAGGGCTCAGTCTACGAGAACGGTCGTTAATTATTTTCTGCAGAGGCCTCTTAGTCGGTGACAGTTTATCCTTGGACAGATTTATTCGAGGATTTTTTGACTTATGGACACTTTTTGTGGCCTTCACTTTTGTTGTTAGGCTGCTTTTAAATATAGAATTGCGCATTTCCATAAATGTGTTAGTGTTGTCTTCAGTTCCCATGGGATCTCCCTGTAGACCTATTGAGTTTGATTGTTCTAAAATTTCTGATTTTTTCTTCTGGTATGAAGAAATTGATTGATAAATTCTTGTTTGACTACTTGTGTTGCTGAGTCCTTCCCGTCTTGATCGATCGACTGATTTCTTTCTCTGTGAAGTTCTGAATGAAACTTCTTTCCGGCTGGATTTTTCGTGAAGATCCTTTCTTAAGTATCTGATATCAGCTAAGTATTCTCTATATTTCTCTGTTATGGAAACCTCTTCATTATGCAGCTGCTGAGCCTTAGGCTTTTTGTTCATGCATTCTTTTGATTTTCTGCTTTTCCTGTTAGATTCTGTACTTCTCGAGGCAATAGCTTCAGTGATGGTTGTGTTCTCAGATTTTCTCGCCATGCTATCACGTAGATATTGTTCGGTTGTCCTTTCTTTATTCGTATGAGACGTTCCCGTAAACGTTTTTTCTCTTGGTTTGATCTCTATTTCCATAACACCATTGCTTACATCATTTACATACGAGTCATCAGTATTTGCAGGGTGGTCTGAATTTGTTAATTTGTGAGGATTTCTGTCCGTCTGGGTCTGCTCAAGTATTGACTTCTGAATTTCTAATAATGCGTTTACACTCGCGAGAGGTAATGCAGGATCTCTCTTAATTAGGTGAAGAACATCGTACTTGGACGTTCTTGTTAAATCCCTCACAGCATTTTGCCCGTCGTTGGTGGACTTCTTCCAGCTCGTAGCTTCATATTTTTCCCCGTTTTCACCATTCAGCGTTTCACTTGTCGAAGAATTAGTGTTCCTTGTATCAGTTTTCGAGGATGTTAATTTCACGTGTAGGGAATCATCAGATTTTCCATCACGAAGATCTAGCACACTAGTCACTCTAATTCCAGAAAGAAGCGATTTGCTTAAATCTCTTGTATTAGTCATTGGTTTAGTTTTCTTACTATCTAGTTCCTTCGTTTTTTCGTCTGGTACACGAACGTCCTCCTTTGAATTGAAATTCCTATGATCCTGATCTGTATAACCTTGTATACGTTCTTGAATGTTAAATAATGACTTTTTGGATTCTTCTGTTAATTTCTGTAATGCAATCATTGACGAATTGAAAGGTTGACAGTTTCCTCTATTTTTGCGATCAGGAGGTTGTGCTCTAGGTATAGTCTTGATTTCATCAGTAGTTTTTGATTTTTCCGTAGCAGATTCCGTATAATCGCCAATGTTCTCACTGGAACAGGACTGTATTACTGCTGGGGACATGTGGATAACATTAACATTTAAAGTTGCTCTAGTTCTAGGTTGACGTCTAACAATCCATTTTGAATTCTTCAAATCTATAGCGAGCTCGCTTGGGTTTCTTGCTTGTTTACTGAAAGTATTTAGTTTTCTTCTAGCGTGTTCTTCATTGCCTTCACTGAATTTCTTCGGAGGGTTTTGGTTAGCTGGGTTTGCGGAAAGCATAGTGGTCCGATGTTCCGTGTTTGTTGCTTCAGTCTGTAAGGGTTCTGTGATGGTAACCTTGGGGGATATGAGAGTATTCTGCGAGGATATCTTCTCAGGAGCTAATGTGATTGGCTCTCGAGCCCTCACAGATTCTATCAAACTCTCCTTGGATAATGTCTTACGTGTTCTTACATGTGCTATTTGAATTGGCCCTGTCTCGGCTAAATTTATCTTCGATGTTGATCTGTTATTAATTCTTATATTTGCGACTTGGGTCTGCAGATCCTGTCTGTTCGTTTTCAACAGTCTACGTGTTGAATACATGTAAGCTTTCCTATATTCTTTCAAAGCGTCTCCTGCGCTTAAATTATGTCTAAAGTTGAAAATTTGACTATTACTTTTGTACAAACGACTACCAGTTATCTTGTGTGGCTTCGTATTTGATTTCTTTTGTGGGATTATTTTACTTACAGCTATATTTCTGTTCCTCTCTGTGATAGTTGTTGTAGCGAATGAAGTTGGGGCCGAATTATTTTTATAGGCAAAAGCTGGAGAATGTGGTGTTCGACATGTGGAGAAACACCATTTATTGGTAGGACATGACCTTACATTTAATTCGACTTTTGATGATTGTTTCTTTACTTGCTTATGTTGAAGTCCCTGTTGCTTCTGCACTCGTTGATGTTGTTTGTGTTCCGACAGCCATCTTTTAGAAACATCTGCTTTCCGCCACCAGTTGACGAGATATGTTTCGCATCTGTCTGGTTGGTGAATAATGGTGCAGATCTGGTCGTTACGATGCCCATGTTTCTTCTTCGACGATTGCGCATCCTCTTCCTCCATTGAGGGTGATATTCTGCCTTAAGAAATGGATCGTAGATGGAGATCTTTATGTAAGATGTTGGATGTCCCTCCCGTTCCTGCTGAGGTTATGTCATGTTGATGATGGGGTGTTGGTAACCATGACTTCAGTTCCCGTTCGACATTCCGCGCTATACTGTTACCACGTTTCCATGGGGAATTCATATCGATTTGAATACGCTTTCCGTATTAATAATATAATAAATTGCAACCAAATGGTCATAATATATACACTTAAATGCACTCAGACATACATGAATAATATTATACATTGAATGCGTGCAAAACATCATCAGTTATTGACACAATTGTGTCAAGCTTCCTTTTCTACGGACACATTCGATGACATGGTATATATCACATCGTTAGTCGCAGAAGACACATACGCAGTCTGGTCCCGGCTTGTGAAATCCGAAGGTTCTGCATACCTTATGGTGGAACCCGTGTACGGCAAACCTGGTCACTGTATGCCTCAGATCATATCCACCGCGCGTCCAATCCCTGTTTGTCATCGCATCAGTTGAGTAAAACTCATCTCATATCATAGCCCTCTTTGATTTCCGTATTGAATACCTCACGGAAACGGGAATTCAGTCATTCAGTTCGTATTGAGTCTCAAAGTCGATCCTACTAGAAAGTGGGATCGAATCGTACTCAGTACCTATATAGTATCATGGAAACGCGGAACGTATTGAAATCGATTCGAAAATGATACGGATGCTCGATTGTAGTTTGTTTATAATGTACTTCTTGTAATTTCATTCGTGTCCTTTTGATTTCTGCTTAGTGCTCCTTATAAATTTTACCATGTGAAGTATTAATAGAAATCTGTGGGCGCCGGAAGAGAGTGTAACGTTATGGGAAATAATACGAGAAAAGGAAATGCAGAAGCTCATCGACGGAAAATGAGTTGAAACAATTCTATATTCAGCGGATGAAGCTAGTTTGTACAAAGCAATTACAACTTTTTTCTCAACAGACTTTGATTTGTTCACGAAAAACTTGTTCGATTTAACCCGCGAGTGGTCGCTCTATGAGATTTTCTCTCACATTATTTGTTATAGTGATATTACTTCACAGTGATGAAACGGAGTTGACTGTTCCCTCTTCTAGCTGAGTATAACTGTCGTGAGTAGAGCGATTCACATTTGTAGTGTAAGCACCCCTTCCCATAGTCAGATCAAAGGTTCCTATACGTCCGTGCGCGCAGCGTGAGAGTTTCTCTCATCGCGCGATTAATCATAAACCTTGCTTTTTACGTAAATATTACTATATATAATGCATGTGTGAGATTTTATTTTTTACAACTTCAGGACGGAAGTGATTTTTATGTACATTGCATATGTAATTTGAAGTAGTAATTTGTGTCTTTAATAAACATGTAATCATTTAATTTTTATGTCCGGCTCCATGGCTAAATGGTTAGCGTGCTGGCCTTTGGTTACAGGGGTCCCGGGTTCGATACCCTGCAGGGTTGGGAATTTTAACCATCATTGGTTAATTTCGCTGGCACGGGGGCTGGCTGAATGTGTCGTCTTACTCATCATCATTTCATCCTCATCACGATGCGCAAGTTGCCTACGGGAGTCAAATTCAAAGACCTGCACCTGGCGAGCCGAACTTGTCCTCGGGCACTCCCGGCACTAAAAGCCATACGCCATTTCATTTTTAAAATTTAATTTGTATCTAAAATCTATAAGGTAGAACTTGCATTTTATTTCAGTAGTAAATTTCAGCCGTACGGCCCACGAAACTGTGAAAAATGTCATATTTATTTTAATGTGAGAGAAAGTCTCACGCGCGACCACTCACGTTACATTTCGGCTAGCGACCACTCGCGGGTTAAGGTGTGGTTCAAGACGCAGACATATGAACTTGAATGTCGAAGAACTCATCCTGAAGTTGTCTAACCAATCATCTTCTGTGGAGTAACGTTGTACTCGCTCCTACCAGTCCTTACTCCTTTCTTTTATGTAGTACCACCTTCTCTTCATACGCTTCTTTTTGATTACCTTAGACTGAAGAAAAACCACATTATGTGCTTGCAACTGCTGCAGGAAGAACACCGTTTCCCTCTGTCGCTCCAATCGTTCATTCTCCTATCTCTGAAATGAATGGATTAAACTTACAAAAAGCTGATACACTATCAGGCACAATACCACATCGTTTGAAACTTCCATTGCTTTCGGTGATCGTACGGGCTATACATAAAACAAGTTTGTATAACGGACTTCAAATTCCTGTGGTAATAACGCACGAGGGCTTCTTTATTTGTTCTACTTTGGTTATGGTTGGCCGTTGCTGTCAAGCGCTATATGTCGGATTATTCACTGTCTTCGTAATACACAGACCGTACTGCAGAAAAAGCGCCACAGCTAATCAATTGAGGCGAGCTAAGCAAATGTTACAAATTGTACTTGGGAATGTAATCCATAAGGATTGGGGGCATTCTTTGGATGATTGTGACTGTTGAGAGACAAATTTATATTTAAGTATATTGCATGTTTTTTCTTTAAATTTATCACATCAGGATGTACGTAAACAGCTGTTATTAAGATAATGAGACCTCATAGTTTAGGTTAGGTATGGTATCTTCACGTGGTGAGTAATGTAAATTCAAGGGGCGTAATACTTCTCTTGTAACTTATTCATTTAATTGTTATCGTATAACACGTTTTGGTGAAAATGTAATGTGCTGCAAATCTAAATACAATGTGTGAAAGTTCGCAGTTGCCACAATGCTAAGAACTTGTGCATACCACTGCGAAAATGCCACTATACAAGTAAATATACATTAATGTTTTCATTTTCTTCGCATGAGGACACGTTACCTTTATGAAAAACGAAAATTCCAACCGTAAAAGTACCTGTTACGAAGAATAAAGGTGTATGTTTCACTCATTTTCCAGAGCTGATGATGAAGTCTGCTTTTGACTTTCCTGTTACACAGATTTACAGCAGGGCGTTTTATTGTTGATACAGAACAAGCATAAATGTGGACAGTAACCAACTGAACCTACATTTGGTTATTTCTTGGGTTAACAATATTGAGTACTCGCTGCCTTTTCTCCCCTAAATTAATGCGAGTAAAATCAATTCCTCCGCAATTTCCGTGAATGTGGGAAGTAACTAATAGATCTTGCTGGTCAGAGCATTAATATTTGGGAAAACATGGGCTATTCCTAAACAACAACAAAAAAAATGATATAAATGTTTGTATGGAAGAAAGGGTCTCAAGAAAGTCTTCGAAGGAAGACGTTTCAAGAAAGAAACCCGAGAAAGCTACTGTATTTATGGCCATCTAGAGGTATGGAAGTAAAGTTAATAATAATAATAATTATTATTATTATTATTATTATTATTGTGTCCGGCTCCATGGCTAAATGGTCAGCATTCTGGCCTTTGGCCACAGGGGTCCTAGGTTCGACTCCCGGCAAGGTCCGGAATTTTAACCATAATTGGTTAATTTCGCTGGCACAGGGGCTGGGTGTATGTGTCGTCTTCATCATCATTTCATCCTCATCACGACGCGAAGGTCGCCTACGGACGTCAAATCAAAGGACCTGCATCTGGCGAGCCGAACTTGTCCTCGGACACTCCCGGCACTTAAAGCCATACACCATTTAATTTCATTTCATTATTATTATTATTATTATTATTATTATTATTATTATTATTATTATTATTATTATTATTATTATTATTATTATTATTATTGTAAGTTTGTCTCCATATTTGTATTAATCATATTTGTATTAATGCATAATTATTATTTGTTGGGTACATTGACGAGTAAAATACTCAAGCTTTTGACCGCGTAGATCGCAGTTCGAACCTACTTCTCCTAAAACTAAATAGACCTGACTTACGATGCGATTACAGTTGTTATTGATCTCACCTGTAATATTAACACAACGTTTGTGAATATTTCATAATTACAAGGTACAGACGCATCATGTCCTTGCATTACAAGGGTCGGACGGAGGGAACAGTTCGCCTCTTTGTGTGATGTCATCGGAGCTACAGTACGGCCTGTACGTCACGAAGGCAGTGGAATATTTGCATATGGGCTCGCGCGATGTCATACTCGACGAGTGTAAAGACTATCGTATTCAAATCGATCTGATTACGGATTGAATCTTACAAGGAAACAGCTAACGTATTGAGTACGGAAAGCGCATTCAGATCGATTTCAATCCCCATGGAAACGTGGTATGTATTGTTTCAGAAGAAGAGAGATTATAAACTATAGTTTGTATTTCCATTGCTTTTCATATCAAGTTTAATGATTTATTTAGCATCCGTTTCCGTTTTAGTTTATTACTACTAATTTCTTAAAAGTATAAATCGTATCTTAAATTCATTAGAACTATCCTCGTAGAGTATAGACATAGTCAGTAAGAAGCGTTTAATATGTTCAGCCTACATGAGAGAGGTAAATCGTTTTCCACGGATGACCATACACATACCAAAAACAAAGCACACAATGTCCGCACGTTGCTCGCTACCAGTGATTTTGTAGTGCATCTAAACTTTGCTTATAAACCACTTAAAAGAAAAAGCTGTGATAACATTCCGTAAGAGGGTGAGTTATCGGCGGAATATAAGAACTTGTTGATAATACTGCCACGACAGGGAGCGGTAAGCCAAGTTCCGCGTCAGGAACTACCGTTCACGCCATCTGTAGTACATGTCCAGCAATGTGGTTGCTTTGTATTCGTTGAAGACTTTCGATCCATAACATTCGTTGAGGCACAATATTTACAGTCTTACTAAAGATGATGCTTGTTGAGGGACCTAACAGCTAAATCATGGGTCTCTAGTCGTACTAGTAGACGGTGAATAACTTTTATACTAGGTTTATACACCGTTTATGTGCAATTTGTTACTAATAAACTGTGTATAAACCTGTGTATGTCCGCCTCTGTGGTGTAGTGGTTAGCGTGATTAGCTGCCACCCCCGGAGGCCCGGGTTCGATTCCCGGCACTGCCACGAAATTTGAAATGTGGTATGAGGGCTGGAACGGGGTCCACTCAGCCTCGGGAGGTCAACTGAGTAGAGGTGGTTTCGATTCCCACCTCAGCCATCCTGGAAGGGGTTTTCCGTGGTTTCCCACTTCTCCACGAGGCGAATGCCGGGATGGTACCTAACATAAGGCCACGGCCGCTTCCTTGCCTATCCCTTCCAATCTTCCCATCCCTCCACAAGGCCCCTGTTCAGCATAGCAGGTGAGGCCGCCTGGGCGAGGTACTGGTCATTCTCCCCAGTTCTATCCCCGACCAAGAGTCTGAAACTCCGAGACACTGCCCTTGAGGCGGTAGAGGTGGGATCCCTCGCTGTGTCCGAGGGAAAAGCCGACCCTGGAGGGTAAACAGATGATGATGATGATATACCTGTGTATACATCTTTTATATTTATTCACTGAATTACTTACACAGACCAGGACTCTTGTAAAAGCGTTGTATAGCAGCGAGATGGGCAAAAATAAAAGGGAGGCCAACACACCCTTTCAAGAAGAAGAAGAAGAAGAAGAAACGAGTGACGAAAAAGAAACTAGTGAGCAGTTTGTATTCGTGGTATTTACTATCTGCAGTAATATAATCGTGGTGAAATATTCGACTTATTCATTGAACATTGAACACACATTGAAAGAATGGACATGGACACCGAGCTCGATAGCTGCAGTCGCTTTAAGTGCGGCCGGTATCCAGTATTCGGGAGATAGTGGGTTCGAGCCCCACTGTCGGCAGCCCTAAAGATGGTTTTCCGTGGTTTCCCCATTTTCACACCAGGCAAATGCTGGGGCTGTACCTTAATTAAGGTAACGGCCAGTTCCTTCCTACTCCTAGCCCTTTGCTGTCTCACCGTCGCCGTAAGACCTATCTCTATCGGTGAGACGTAAAGCAAGTTGTAAAAATAAAAAATAAAAATTGAAAGAATGGCCAATAACACTGCCTTCGTGATGTACAGGCCGTACTGTACCTCCGATGACGTCACATAAAGAGGCGAACTGTTTCCTCCGTCCGACCCGTGTAATGCAAGGACATGATGCGTCTGTCTGTACCTTTTGTAACTGTGAAATATTTGCAAATGTTGTATTAATATTACAGGTGAGATCACTAAAACCTGTAATCGCATCATAACTCGTAATTCAGGTCTATGTAATTTTGGGAGACATAGGTTTGAAGTGCAATCTACGCGGTCAAAGCTTCATTGTTTTACTCGTCAATGTACCCAACAAATAATTATTATGCATTAATACCAATTTGGAGACAACAAACGTACAATAATAAACTTTACTTCCATACCTCTAGATGGCCATAAATACAGTAGCTTTCTTGTTTTGTTGTTGTTGTTGTTGTTGTTGTTGTTGTTGTTGTTGTTGACACCTCTGGCACTATCCTTCGAAGACTTTCTTGAGACCCTTTCTTCTATATAAATATATCTGTCAATTTTTGTTTAGCAGTAGCCCATGCTTTCCCAAATATGAATGCAGTGATCAGCTAGATCTATTAGTTACTCCCCACATCACGGAAACTGCCGAGGAATGGTTTTTAATCGCATTAATTTTGGGTAGAAAAGGCAGCGCGTACTTAACATTACGAACCCAAGAAATAACCATATGTAGGTTCCATTGGTTACTGCCCATTTTTATACTTGTTCTGTATCAACAATGAAACGCTCTGCTATAAATCTGTGAAACAAGAAAGTCAAAAGCAGAACTCATCATCAGCTCTGGAAAATGAGTAAAACATACTCCTTTATTCTTCGTAACATGTATTTTTTCGGTTGGAATTTTCGTTTTACATGGAGGTAATCGGCCTCATACGAAGAAAATGAAAATATGAAAGTCTATTTACTTGCATAGTTGTATTTTCGCCGTGGTACGCACAAGTTCTTAGCATTGTGGCAAATGCGAACTTTCACACACTGTATTTAAATTTGTAGCACATTATACTTTCAATAAAACGTGTTATATGATAACAATTAAATGAATAAGTTACAAGAGAAGTATTACGTCCCTTTAATTTGTATTACTCACCACGTGAAGATACCATGCCTAACCTAAACTATGAGATCTCATTATCTTAATAACAGCTGTTTACGTAAATCCTTATGTGATAAAGTTAAAGAAAAAACATGCAATATACTTAAATATAAATGTTTGTCTCTCAACGGTCACAATTATCCTAAGAATGCCCGCAAACCTTATGGATTACATTCACAAGTACAACTTGTAACATTCGCTTAGCTCGTCTCAATTGATCAGCTGATTGGCTTGGCGCGCTGGCTACAGTACGGCCTGTATATTACGAAGGCAGTGTCAATAACATTGATGATCTCCACGATATTTTAAACATAGTCATAGACCATTTAGAGGTTATGGGGGCTAGACACCTTCGTCAAATAACACACTTTAAGAGACGGAATGACCCATTTCTCCTGGATGATAAAAGTTTTAAAATTAAATATCGATTTACGAAGGAATATGCTCGAATTGTTCTTAACACAGTCAGAAATAAATGACTTAAGAAAGATCCAGGAGTTGGCTCTATATCGTGCGAACTTCAAGTTCTCACAGCACTTCGTACATGGGCACGAAATGAGGTTAGTAATTATTAGTGACCTCATTATTACTAGTGAGAATAATATACCTAATATGTGTATTACTATTCTATTCTTGTTAATTCGAACATTCTATCGTAACTTTTCTCTCTTTCTTTGTCAACAGATACAAGATGATTCGGCTAATCTTCCCGGCCTTTTCGGTATGCCATGTTTAACCACCAGGCCCCGATTTACAAATGGGCGGACTGGGCGTTTGCCCAGGGCGCCAGTTTTTGAGGGGCGGCGGCCGGCAGATCGAGTAATTATGGCCTGCGCAAATTACGTCTTAAATTCATTACACTCAAATTGATTTTACATTCCACAAATTATTCCAATTATTTTATTAGCCTATATAAAACACTTTAAATTATTCTAACTTTAAAACCTGAATTTCATCTATATATTTAAATTTTATGAAGAAAATTTGTCTTATTCCTCAAATTATTTACTTACCTACAAACTATCAAACTGAACCAACGGCTTTTTAAATAAAAATAAGAACAGCCCGATTCTTATTTGGCTTGATAAGTTTAATTATGAGAATTAACTGTATTTGCATAACGGTAATATTTAATTTGTAAACAATTATTTTTTAGGGAAACAGGAAAACGAGCAGAGGGGTGGGTTGGGGGGGGGGGGGGCGACATTATATTGTTTGCCCAGGGCGCTAACTACTTGAAATCGGGGCCTGGCTACCACGCGACTTTTCGGAAAGTTTTGCACATGGATAACCAGCAAAAGCGATCTTAAAGGCGGTGAACGTGCAGAAATATGCCAGTGAACTGCAGGAGGAGATTCCTACGGCTTGGAACGAGTGTATTCGTGCTGTATAGTAATACAATGCGTATACCATGTTTATTAGTAAGAAAAATATTCAGCGCTTATACGAGGTGTATTCAATGAATAACCATACAAGTGTTGAACAACTGTATAAGGATTTTTTTATTAGTAAGACTGTTAATAAAGGAAATTTCTAACGTTGTAACTGGCAGAGACATCTGTTTCCAAAAATTGGCGGCAAAAACGGGAATTGTTTCCCCTCGCTCGAATCATCAGACCCATTATGTCCATTTCCTCTACCTGGTATTTCTGTCTGTAATAGGGAATTGTTGGTTAATAAACATTCCTTTTTTTTTTTTTTTTTTTTTTTTTGAGGTTGACATCTGAGGGCTGCGACTTATGACTTTCAATTTTTAATCGATTTAGGTAATAAAAAAATATAAATTACAGGACTATAGGAAAATATATAGGTTCTAACGTCAATTCAAGCGTTTTTAGGCACTGTAGAACCACCGTTTGTAACTTTATAAATACATGAAACTTGTAAATAAAACTTCACTCTAAGTTATCTCTTCAAGAAACAAAATAGGTTTTTCTATAAAATCCCACTTTTACTTATCACCACCATAGAAACACTTCACAGTGAAAGCATCCGTCTGCCGGGCTGAGTAGTTCAGACGGTTGAGGCGCTGGCCTTCTGACCCCAACTTGGCAGGTTCGATCCTGGCTCAGTCCGGCGGTATTTGAAGGTGCCCAAATACGACAGCCTCGTGTCGGTAGATTTATTGGCACGTAAAAGAACTCCTGAGGGACTAAATTCCGGCACCTCGGCGTCTCCGAAAACCGTAAAAGCAGGTTGTGCGACGTAAAGCAAATAACATTATTATTATTATTATTATTATTATTATTATTATTATTATTATTATTATTATTATTATTCATCCCTCTACATAGGGATGTGTCAGGAAGGACATACGGCCGTAAAACAGGGTCAGTTCTACATTAAATTACGTACTCCAAGAAATGGGGAAATGTCCAGAGAGAAGGAGAAGAAGTAGTGATAATTGGACGAATCTAATATTATGTTGATAGAAGTCCTCATCACATCCGACTCGTTGTCTGAATGGTCAGCGTACTGCCCGTCGGTTGAGTGGGTCCCGGGTTCGATTCCCGGCCGGGTCGGTGATTTTAATTGCTTCTGATTAATTCTTCTGGCTCGGAGACTGGGTGTTTTTGAATGTCCAAACACTCTCCTGTTCATATTTAGACAACATACCACACTACCAACCAACACAGAAACACGAAATAGTGATATTACCCCCTTCATATAGGGTTGGCGTCAGGAAGGGTATCCGACCGTAAAACAGGGCCAATTCCACATGTGCAACGCAATTCGCATCCGCGACCCCACATATGTGAGAAAAGGCGGTAGAAAAAGAAGGAGGAAAACAAAGAAGTCCTCATTTTGCTTGTTGCGACTCCTTTTGACGCCCCATTGGTTTTTTTACGGTTTCCCTATAACCGCCAGAGTTGGGAATTAATTGAGTAAAAGTAGTCTAATTACTTGTGAGTAATACTTCTTATTTCTAACTTTTGTTCGTAAGTTAATTTACTTAAAAGCTTTATGCTTCAGTGAGGACTGATGGTAAAATTGACAGTAGAATGAGTTCTTGGAGGGGTTAGACAAGTCTGTAAGGGAAGGAGAGGGAAGTCAAGACGACGATGATTAGACTCGGTTTCTAATGATTTAAATATAAGTGGTATGGTACTAAACGAGGTCACCCCCTAGAGGACTGTAGAGGCGTGTAGTAAATTCACAGGGGCTTGCAGACTGAACGCTGAAAGACATAACAGTCTATAATGCAGATGTATGTACGTCCTTCCTGAAATACAATTGTATTCGGTACATTCTAGTATGTTTTTTTAGTAATCAGTACATATTGCATGGAAGCAGAAATGGGTGAAGATTAACTCATGGTGAAGGTAACTTAGAACCAGCTGGATGAGGTATCCCTTACCTCTCCAGTATTTCCAAAGACATCTGATATACCCCACAATACCGCTGCTGGGGGGAAAATATAAAGGCCCAATAATACTTCTTTGAGAAATTCCCCTTTTAAGGATTACAGGATCAGATGATGCTTCACCTTCTTCTTCTTCTTCTTCTTCTTCTTCTTGCGTTACGGCCTCTGTAGGACCACGGACAGCTACTTCATGGATTGCATTTTCTTCTTCTCCTCCCAGAACCTCTTCATCCTTTCTCTTCTTCTCTCCCGCTCTTCTTCCGAGATATTCAGTATCCTCTTCTCTTGTCTACTCCACTGGTGACTCTCAATCCTTTTCCTGTACCCATCCCTATCATTGATCTCTGGCATATTAGTCGGTATGTACTTGCTTCTCCAATTTTCCTTTTCTTCCACCTTGATCCCCAAATCCGACCAATCTTTCCGAAGTTCAACTACCCACTTGGTTCCTGTCTTTCCTCGTGTCCTAGCTGTTGTTTCCCATACTCTTTTCGTCATTCTATCCATATTCATCCTGATTACATGTCCCGCAAACCTTGCTCTTTTCAGTCTGATTTCTTCTGAGATTGTCCTCATGTTCCGGTATAGTTCTTCCCTGGGTCTCCTCATCCATCTCTCACCTCCTCTCTTAGGGCCTAGTATTTTCCTCAATATTTTTCTCTCCTCTTTCTCTAGTTGTTCCGCACCATTTCTTCCTAGTGCTATTGTCTCAGCAGCATATAATACAGCATTTCTCACCGTTGCCTTGTAATGTCTAATCTTTGCATAATGCTTCACCTACTCTAATGCTCCGAATTCTATTTTCTCACCTTCTCACTAAATAACCGGAAAACATCCAAATGTACAGTTTACGAAAATGTGTGTTTTCAGCTGTCATCTCATGTTTTGCCCGGTCCACACAGATGGCCGATAATGGCCACGCTCTCAGCGCTCAGGTCTATGAATCGAACTAATATATTCTCTGATTAACGTTCCCCACATTCTTTTTCTATGAATCAAACATTCTGGTGCTATGTAAGAACGTCTTTGAAATTATCGTTTCATTCAAGAGTTTTGTGAAAGAACGTGTAATCACAATCTCAACAAAGCCATTAAGATGAAATCATTAATGTCATCGTTAGCTAAACTGCCTGTTGGCCTCAGGTCAGTAGTAAGGTCTGCACGTCAACCTCGTATAATGATTTCGATCATTTCGAGCGATTACTTTAATAACTGTGTTTATCTCTTTCGCGTTCCCTGTGCGTCATCTAACTTATGGGAGGCTGGGACTGAGTTTTTGGTGGAAAAAGTAAAAATTATTGATTTTTCAATTTATGCATATTATTGTACGCCGGACTCCTGCGGATTATTTGGCGGTGGTATTTTTCGGGTTCCGCCTTTTCTAAAGTACTAGCATGACATTTAATGTCCGGTTGAGTCCCCATCCACTAGCTTTTACTTACGAAAATATACATATAATACATTTTCAGGTATTTAAAATGTTCCAACTGCACCAATTTGGTTTCAAATTCCATGAGAATTTCATGGGTTGTTAACACCTGTATTGTCTTGATATTAACAGAAGGAATTTTTTTATAATATTGATACTTTAAAAGATAGTAGCATTCAAAGGGGTATTTTTTTAGCATAATTTGAGAAAAACATAAACACATAAAACACATTTTTTCTTCACATTCATGGACTACATATGCAGACTTCCTCTCTGTTAAAATTCTTTCCATACCTTGCAGTGCCTGTACACCAGTTTTCAATGTGATATTTGAAGTAACTGTTCAGCTGGTGCATTTTTTATGCTTATCGATTTTTAAAAATGTTAAAGTGTAAGTGTTAATTTCTCAGAAAGTTCTGTTGCTATTTTTCTGAAAATTGGTATATGGCCTTCTTTCACCATTAGGAGACCACAAACCAAATTTCATTCAATTCTATCAATAATTACTATTTTTTATAAATTCAGAACTTCCCTTAACACAAAGCATTATATTATGTCCCACTGCTGGGCGCAAATTTAATTTCATTGAAATAATTTATATTAATAATAATAATGGAATTATAAACATGTGCATAAGTTTAAATACCTCTTTCCCCGTGTGGGTGAGAGCGGTAGAATAACACCCACGGTATCCCCTGCCTGTCATAAGAGGTGAGTAAAAGGGGCCCCAGGGGCTATTAAATTGGGAGCGTGGGTTCGGGACCACGGGGCCCTCAGCTGAGTCCTGGCATTGCTTCCCTTTACTTGTGTCAGGCTCCTCACTGTAATGTATCCTATCAGACCTCCGTTGGTCAACTCTTGTTCTTTTCCGGCCATTGGCTTTCTTTGGCTGATACCTTCATTTTCGAACTGTCGGATCCCTTCCATTTTTTCTCTCTGTTTAGTATCATATATAGAATGCCTAGTTGTACTTCCTCTTAAAACAATTATCACCACCACCACTTAAATACCTTGGTGAGTGGACCCTGTGGGTGAGGGCGCTAGAATAACACCCACGGTTTCCCCTGCTTGTCGTAAAAGGCGACTAAAAAGGCCCCGAGGGCTCTTAACTTTGGAGCGTGGGTTGGTGACCATGGGGCCCTTAGCTGAGTCCTGGCATTGCTTCCACTTACTTGTGCCCGGCTCTTCACTTTCGTCTATCCTATTCGACCTCCCTTAGTCAACTCTTGTTCTTTTCCGACCCCGACGGTATTACAGCATTCGAGCCATAGGGAGTCTTTCATTTTCATGCCCCTCGTAGACCTTTCCTTTCTTTGACCCATACCGTCATGTTTTGAAGTGTCGATCCCTTTCATTTTTCCTCTCTGATTAGTTTTATATAGAGGATGGTTGCCTTGTTGTCCTTCGTCTTGAAACAATCACCACCACCACCACCACTATTCATCCCCCATCAGCATGGGGGTGTGAGAAGAGATGAAAAAGAATATCCAAAGTGGCCGAGATTATGGATGTATGTGTGTATATTCGAGGATATATTTCAAGCAAACTTGGTTCACACATGACTTACGTACTCTCTGGATAGAAATACTGTGGAGTAAGACATCACTAGCCGCGTTAGGGGTAGGGGTGGAATATACAAATAATAGAATACGTATGTTGGGTATTCAGCCCGAAGGCTGCTTTGATCCTCTGCAGCTCCGCCAACAGTTGTCATAAATAGCCTAGGCGTCACTGAAGAGGCGTACTAGGGAAATGAGGAGTGAGGTAGTTTCCCGTTGCTTTCCTCACCGAGCCAGCCGTTGCTATTACATATCAGTCTGCCAAGCCCACTGAAATGCATGCACCAACCGACCCTATGAGCGATATTTTCACACCATTCATAACAGGGACTGGCTGCATACGGCTGCATCACGCATACCTCAGTCACTTTCATATTGTCAAAGCCAAGGATGAGTCTGAGACAGGTCAATGCAAGTAACAAATTTGATATAGCCCATACCAGAAGACATAGTGCACTGTAAACACTACATCTCGCCAGTCCTTACGTCTGTTTAATCAAGCAGTTAACGGTATCACAGGAATAATAAAGAAGGCTGTGAAGCATCATTTCCGCTTGGTCAAACATGGCGATTACCGTGGAAAGTTTGTTTTGTTTTGAGAGGTACAGTAAGAGGTTGCGTGTTAAGAAATTCAATTGTCATTTTCTGGACTTCCTTTTTCCATGACAAGTGTACCTTTTTCTCTTGAACTACTGACGATATAAATCTGAAACCTGGTAGTCGGGCGGGATAAACACAGTCGCACATTCCCTGCAAGGAAATCAACACAATATGTAATTTTATGGACTTTATCGATTTTACTTTTCGTGAACTTTTTAAATTGAAAAGTTAATTTATTTTTAAATATTGAAATAGGCATGAAATTAAAAAGGCCTGCAGGGATCAAATCGTCAATTAATATTAATATTAATGGACAATCCATATTTTTCGGAGTCGGATGTTGTTCAAATCCAAGTTCCGCCCCCATCGACATGGGGGTGTGAAGGGTATATGTTCCAGCATAGCTCTCAACCAGTCTTGGTACACATATGACTTCATAATATCTGGAGAATGTACTGTGGGGGCAAGACATCTCTAGGGGAGGGGATGACATGTAAACGGCCGATATTAGTGTCAAATCAATAGTTTTCGGGGTCGCTGAGATTGAATTGTGACGCTCTGAATGCCGTTTCCTTTTGTTTTTTTAATTGGCTTAACGTCGCAATGACACAGATAGATCTTATGGCGACGATTTGATACGAAAGGGTTAGGAATGGGGAGGAAGCAGCCGTGGCCTTATTTAAGGTACAGCCCCAGAATTTGCCTGGTGTGAAAATTGGAAACCACGGAAAACCATCTTCAGGGCTGGCGACAGTGGAGCTCGAAACTAGCTCACAGCTGCGCGCCCCTAACCGCACGGCCAACTCGCGCTGTGGATGCCGTTTAAGTCAAAATTCATCCCTAATCGGAATGGGGTGGTGGTGGTGGTGATTATTGTTTTAAGAGGAAGTACAACTGGGCAACCATCCTCTATATAACACTAATCAGAGGGAAAAAATGGAAGGGGTCCGACACTTCGAAAAATGAAGGTATCGGCCAAAGAAAGGCAAGGGCTACGAAGGGCGTGAAAATGAAAGACTCCCTAGCCCTCGCAAACCTAATAGTGTCCGGGTCGGAAAAGAACAAGAGTTGACCAAGTGAGGTCAGATAGGATAGATGAAAGTGAGGAGCCTGGCACAAGTAAGTGGAAGCAATGCCAGGACTCAGCTAAGGGTCCCGTGGTCCCCAACCCACGCTCCAAAGTTCAGAGCCCCGGGGCCCCTTTTAGTCGCTCTTACGATAGACAGGGGATATCGTGGGTGTTATTCTACCGCCCCCACCCACAGGGGGATCGGAATGGGGGTTAGAATGGGTGAAAAGGAATGTCCAAAATTACCGAGATTATGAATCTATTTGTTCTTTGTACACACATTATATACTGTCTCAAAAAAGTACTGACGTGGTAAGACACCCCTAGCACCCCTACCGTTCGGGGATGAGTTGGGGGTGGCATGTAAAAATAATCGAAAGCTACCAATATTACGGTAGTGTCGAATATATAGTTTTTGGGGTCATTTAGACGAATAGTGACCATCCGGATGCCGTTTAAGTCTGTATCTATGTTCTGCCCCCTCCGGCAAGGATTGTATGAGGGGGTTAAAAGGAAAACGTACAAAATGTCCGAGATTATGAACGTTCCAATATAGCTCTTGGTACTCATATCACTTACTGTTGTTGTTGTTGTTGTTGTTGTTGTTGTTGTTGTTGTTGTTGTTGTTGTTGTTGTTGTTTGAGTCATTAGCCCATAGACTGGTTTGATGCAGCCATCCACGCCACCCTATCCTGTGCTAACCTTTTCATTTCTACGTAACTGCTGCATCCTACATCTGCTCTAATCTGCTTGTCATATTCATACATTGGACTACCCTTACCATTCTTACCGCCTACACTTCCATCAAAAACCATCTACAGAAGTCCTGTGTGTCTTATGATGTGTCCTATCATTCTATCTCCTCTTCTGGTCAAATTTAGCCAAATCGATCTCCTCTCAACAATTCGATCCAGTATCTCTTCATTCGTGATTCGATCTATCTATCTCACCTTCAGCATTCTTCTGTAACACCACATTTCAAAAGCTTCTATACTCCTTTCTTCTGAGCTAGTTATAGTCCATGTTTCACTTCCATACAATGCCACGCTCCAAACGAAAGTCTTCAAAAACATCTTTCTAATTCCTATATCAATGTTTGAAGTGAGCAAATTTATTTTCTTATGAAAAGCCTTCTTTTCTTGTGCTAGTCTGTATTTTATGTCTCCCTTACTTCCGCCATCGTTAGTTATTTTACTACCTAAGTAACAGTATTCATCTTACTTCTTTTAAGACTTAATTTTCTGATTTAATATTTCCTGCATCACCTGACTTCGTTCGGCTGAAAAAAATCACGGTGGTGGTTAAGACACCCCTAGCACCCGTAAGGGAGGGATTGACATATAAAAATTATCGAAAACGGCCGATATTCGTTTCGAATGAATCGTTTTCGGGGTCGCTGAGAAGAATTGTGGAACTCTGGATGCTTAAGTTCAAATTCAACCTCCAGCGGCATGGGGGTTGAGAAGGACTGAAAAAGGTCATGTCCAAAATGATCGGTATTACACTTGAAGGCACAGTTTTTGGAGTCGCTAAGCTGATTATTGACAGTTGGAATCGTGTAGCCTACATATCTATAACGCGACGCGTAAATACACTCGTGTTCATAAAAACCAGAACACCTTGAAAGACAAGAGATAGGAACTGCATATTCAGAGGATATGTGCATTAGTACACGTTCTGAAGAAATGATTAGCATTTGTACCATGTCGGCCCTCAGGTTCAAGGTCCACATCGATATCTCTGCGCACCACCACCGATTGGTAAAATGTGCCTGCGGCTCCCATTGTCGCTATAAACCGAAGGGAATGGATCAGTGTGACTTGAACATACATGCAGGACGCCTCGCAGATGTATGTGAGAACCGTACCGTCAAATGAGTGAGTTCGAAAGAGGGCGTATGTATTGGCATGAGAGAACGTGATGCATCCATCCGGGAAAGTGCTGCTCATGTGGGACGAAGTGTGTCGGCAGTGCAACGGGTGTGTTCACAGAAGGCCGTAGAACACGACGAGATGGGTCTGGTCGCACCACGCAGCCCACCCTCCGAAAAGATCGACACCGATATCATCACGCATGGAACAAATTATCAGTGCCCATGGAGGACCCAGTGCCTACTAGGCAACATGACACATGCTGAACCTAGACGACTGAAATGCTAATCGTTGCTCTAGAACATACTGATGATGGTGATGCTTGTTGTTTAAAGGAGCCTAACATATAAGGTCATCGGCCCCCATATACTAATGAACATGTCCTGTGATGGTGGTGGTGGTGATTATTGTTTTAAGAGGAAGTACAACTAGGCAACCATCCTCTATATAACACTAATCAGAGAGAAAAAAATGGAAGGGGTCCGACACTTCGAAAAATGAAGTATCGGCCATAGGAAGACAAGGGCCGCGAAGGGCGTGAAAATGAAAGACTCCCTAGCCCTCGCAAACCTAATAGCGTCGGGGTCGGAAAAGAACAAGAGTTGACCAAGGGAGGTCGGATAGGATAGATGAAAGTGAAGGAGCCTGGCACAAGTAAGTGGAATCAATGCCAGGACTCAGCTAAGGGCCCCGTGATCGCCAACCCACGCTCCATAGTTCAGAGCCCCTGGGGCCATGTCCTGTGAATATGAACTTCCTATCTCTAGTCTTTCAAGGTGTTCTGCTGTTTATGAACATGTGTGTACTTACGATTATAACTTACTTTTAATTATTTATTTGTAAGTATCAACTACCCAGACAGTCTGGGATTCCACAGGGACTAAGTTTAACGCGAAACCAAGTCATCTCAAATTTAAACTAAACACATAACATTAACTCTAAATCTACCAAAGAGTTCGTAACATATTAATCGACGTCACAATGAAGAAATCTGCAGAACTTCACTTCAAACAAGTAATACAAATGCTAAAAATTATACATTCGAAAAAGTACTTAAGCAGAGCCGGGTACTGCAGCTAGTATGAAACAAAACTCAATACAGTACTACATAATGGCACCCATTTCCTGTACTCCGATAGTAGAGTAGCATACTTGTGTACCATAAATAGTTTAGTCCTTGGATTAATTTAGATTAACAATGTATGTTATAGGAGAAATTGAAATAATAAGTTGAAATACACACCATTGCCCACAATTCATAAGTATTAGGTTTCATTTATATTAATTTTTATTTTAAAGTTTTTATAACATTAGAAAAAAGGAACAGAAATGTTTAACAATAAATCAATTATATAATTAAAAATAAATAAATTGCCATACTTATGAAACAAGGCAGTTGCTCATAATCAGCCGAAACGTGTTTGATTAAAAATCACTCGAACAAAAGATGGATACATGTATTGAGAAGGAGGATGTTATAAAAACTTTTGTTTTGTAAAGTGAAGACCGTCAATACGTTTCAAAGAAAATTCTTTAAAAATGAAGCGTGTCAGAATATCTGAGCACAATAATATTGAAGAATCTTTACTGAGATGGTTCAGACAGCAAAGCAAAAATAATACATCAGTCACCAGGTTCAGACAGCAAAGCAAAAATAATACATCAGTCACCACTGATCTGCAGTTAGGGCAATCGCCCAGGTGGCAGATTACCTATCTGTTGTTTACCTAGTCTTTTTCTAAATAAATAATATGCCGATCAATGAACCTATTCTTCAAGGGAAGGCCAAAGAAATTCCTCTGAGTCCCACTCCACAAGTACTGTACTGTAAATAGGCCTTAGCGTACTTATTTCAGTTACGTTTTGTGAAGTTTTAACTTCAACCTGTTAATTAACCATGTAATGGTTAGTCCACACCAAAGTTAATAAACAATGTTAACGAAACAAAGTTAATGAAAACATTTCTCAACATGTTAATAAACTTTTGTTAACAAACTTCTTCAACACTGTGTCCACACCAAAATAGCTGTTTATGAGGTTACGGTGGATAAGGTCAGGAAGAAGAAAATACTTGCAGCTGCATCTTTCATTATTTTAGTGAGTACAATTAAAGAAAAGAGCAGACGCGAAGTGTGGCAGAGAAAAATATTGGAAAGGCGTTTAGAATTAAGTTTGGAGAGAGCACTTATGTCAGAACCTTTAATTCATGATCACGCAGGCTTTCAAAATTTTCTTTGAATGCCCCCACATGACTTTCAGTTCTTGTTGACAGTAATTGGGCTGAAATTGAAAGTAATGATACAGATTAATGACAGGCTACTTTTCATAGGTATAACTGTCCGCCTCCGTAGCGTAACGGTTAGTGTTATTAACTGCCGTCCTTGGGGGCCCGGGTTCGATTCCCGGTACTGCCAGAAATTTAAGAATAGTAGGAGGGCTGGTAAGTGGTTGAAATGGTACATGCAGCTCACCTCCAATGGGGGTGTGCCTGAAAAGAGCTGCACCACCTCGGGATGAGGACACGAGTTTACTTTATAGGTATAACTTTAAGATTCTTAGCAACTGGTGGCTCAGACATTTCACTTAAATACCGACTTGTATAGAGGATCAAAACAAGCAATTTCAGTTATTGTGTCTGAGATGTTTGAAGCTTTATACAACAATATCAAGGAATTGGTAAAGGTACGAAATAAAGAAAATCTTCATTTAACCTAGTTAAGATAGTATTATTTTGATGATGTACACGCGATTATGGGAGGTCAGGTTATTCAGCAAGGAGCGAAGCTGGAAATAAAACTACAGCACATTAGAAAACAGCTAAAAGAATATCGTACAGAATTACAGGTACTGTATATTAGAACTTTCGCTTACGATTTGATAGTGAAATTTTAGAAGAAATAAAAAATTCATCGTCTTCCACGCTACTAATATGCGTGCTCTACTTGCATTCTTGCGCATGTGCGAACCGAGATGTTAATGAAAAGTTTCATTCATAAAACTTTTGTTTATCAACCTGCTCGAAAAGTTAATGAACACGTTATTTTGTTTATTAACATCCAAAAATGTTCATGAATATTGTTTATTAACAGTGATTATTAACAAAGTTAACGAAAACCTTCGTTAAGTGTGCAGCGTAAAAAACACAGATATATATTTTTAGCAACAAAAAAACAACCGATTTGTGCAAATATCGGATATAACGACCGTTGATTGGCGCTCCCTTCGAAACCGTTATAACCGTTTTCGACTTTAATAATAATAATAATAATAATAATAATAATAATAATAATTAGGGCCCGGATGTTTATGACATTAAAATATTAGAAATATGTAAGCATTTATGACCTAAAAATGGTTTAAAATATGACAGTAAATACGACTTAAAATTTTTTTGGTCACATTTTCGAAATCTTCAACATTTTGCCGCTGATAAAATTAACATTATATTGAAAATATACTTTTCAATCTAGAACATTCAATAATAGTAAATAAGTAATAATATTGAGTTTATTATTATATTTTGAATTTATTTAATTACTCAATCCAAAGCCAATTCTCGAATCTGCACAGAATGAAGTACAGTAAATGTCACATTTTGATGGGCGATCAGAAATAATTAAAATAGCAAATTGCATATATTTTAAAGTTTTCACATATGAACGATCTTCTATTTTCATGCAACATTGACTTGTAATGGGAAAAAGACCGCTCAACATCGCAGGATGTTATTGGGGCATATTTGAAACACGTCAAATCATTAGAGTTCCATTGAAGCACACTATTCTGCCGCTTTATCCGCATCTGTCTCTTTCTATACAGCTTACCCTCCTAATTCACATAAATATATATTTCTAAGAAAAATAATTGAAAGAAATTAAAATTTACGAGATGTGAAAATTCCGTCTTTGAGAAGACTGGAAGCAGGTATGCGAAAATGGAATAAAAATATGATAAATAATACGAAAATTCACTTGGAAATATGACCTATCCTAACCTAATCCCATGGCACTACAGCCCTTGAAGGGCCTTGGCCTACCAAGCGACCCCTACTCAGCCCGAAGGCCTGCAGATTACGAGGTGTCGTGTGGTCAGCACGACGAATCCTCTCAGCCATTATTCTTGGCTTTCTAGACCGGGAAAATATGACCATAATATGAAAAATTACCGGAAAATGACAAAAACGTTAAAAGAGCCAAAATATGACTTTATATGACCCGTGAAAATTGCATATTTTAGTTACCGGATATAAAATCATATTTAACTTGTATTTTCCATTAAAATAATGTAAAGAAAAAGTATGACATGTCATAAACATCCGGACCCTATTTTGTTAATAATAATAATAATAATAATACTGTAGTAATAATAATAATAATAATAATAATAATAATAATAATAATAATAATAATAATAATAATAAAAGTTATACGGACATTGCTGTTAGTGGTGAATTGCCGAAAATATTACAGTAGTGTAGCTTAACATGCGAATGAGTGTAGAGAAGCGGATGGTGGTCCTACCTGATAAGTCTGACTGTCACACTGTCTGTCGATGGACTGATTGATGGGCTGGATACCCACTAAACGTCTTGACATCTGCCGCACTTTCTATCCCTAACATCCCCACCACCCTCCCCTCCCCTGCCAGTCCTAAAACTCTGCTCACGTAGAGTGAGAAGGCCGCTCGCCCGGGGGAGAAAGTGACCGAATGGCACGGGTGGAGCAATCGGTTGGCATTGGAGCACCAGGAAACAAGTCGCTGATAATAACAAATGTGTTGAGGCAATTCGGAAGACCATGATGGGTTTTACGTTTAAGTGTCATACTACATCACAATACACGAGGAAAGGGCTTGTCAGGAAATCATCAGGCAAACGCTCTTCTGAGAGTGAGTTGGCCGTGCGGTTAGGGGCGCGCAGCTCTGAGCATCCATTCCGGAAATAGTGGCTGTACCTTAATTAAGGACACGGCCGCTTCCTTCCAACTCATAGCTGTTTCCTAACCCATCGTCGCCATAAGACCTATCTGTGTCGGTGCAACGTAAGCCAATTGTAAAAACGAATTAATTAATTAAATAAATAAATAACTCTTAGGTAACCTATCCTCCTCCATTCCCGAAACCGGTTTTTGCGTACGTCTTTATCGATCGAGTTCATTCCTAACTTAGCCTTTATATACTCATTCTGAGTACCCTTCTGCCATTGTTCCTACCTGTTTATACCAGCAACCATTCTCGCTATTTTCTCCCCCTCTGGGTGGGGCGATAGAAGAACACCCACGGTATCCCCTGCTGTCGTAAGAGGTGACTAAAAAGGGCCTCAGGACCTCTTAACTTGGGAGCGTGGGTTGGCGACCACGGGGCGCTTAGCTGAGTCCTGACATTACTTCATCTATCATATCCGACGTCCCTCGGTCAACTCTTGTTCTTTTCCGATCCCGAGGTATTAGGTATCGAGGCCTAGGGAGTCTTTCATTTTCACGCCCTTCGTGGCGCTTGTCTTTCTTTGGCCGATGTCTTAATTTTTCGAAGTGTCGGATCCCTTCCCTTTTTTTTCTCTCTCTGATTAGTGTTATATAAAAAATGGTTTTCTAGTTGTACTTCCTCTTAAAACAATAATTACCACCACCACCACCATCCAACACCAGGAAACAAGTCGCTGATAATAACAAATAAATGTGTCGAGACAATTCGGAAGGCCATGATGGGTTGTACGTTAAGTGGCATAGTACATCACAAAACACGAGGAAAGCCCTTGTCAAGGAATCATCACGCAAATACTGTACTGGGAGAACTTATACGAGTCCGTCAGCATTTCTCATTTCCTTGTACTGGTCTCCTCCCCGTTCATTTTTCTTCTGCGCGGCGTGTTAAATAGCTCAGGCGGTATAGTCGTGGTCTTCTGAACCCAACTTGGCAGGTTCGATCCTGGCTCAGATCGGTGGTGTTTGAAGGTGCTCAGATACGTCAGCCTCGTGTCGGTAGATTTACTGGCTCGTGAAAGAACTCCTGCGGGACAAAATGACGGCACCTCGGCGTCGCCAAAAACCATTAAAATTAGTAAGTGCTACTTTAAATTATTATTATTATTATTATTATTATTATTATTATTATTATTATTATTATTATTATTATTATTATTATTATTATTATTATTATTATCTCACAAATATCCCTTTATTTCTTCATAGAAGTTTTCATCTGGGAACTTGGAATGGTGACTTTGGGGCACCGAGCTGAGTCTGGGATTACTTCCATTTACTTGTGCCAGGCTCTTCACTTCCATCTATCCTATCTGACTCCCGTTGGTCAATTCTTGTTCGTTCCCGATTATAGCATTCGAGGCATAGGGAGTATTTCTTTCTCACGCCCTTCATGACCTTCGTCTTTCTTTCGCCAGTATCTTCATTCTTCGAGATGTCGGACATCCTCCATTCTTCCCTCTGAGTACTGTTAATAGAGGATGGTTGACCGGGCGAGTTGGCCGTGCGTGTAGAGGCGCGCGGCTGTGAGCTTGCATCCGGGAGATAGTAGGTTCGAATCCCACTATCGGCAGCCCTGAAAATGGTTTTCCGTGGTTTCCCCATTTTCACACCAGGCAAATGCTGGGGCTGTACCTTAATTAAGGCCACGGCCGCTTCCTTCCAACTCCTAGGCCTTTCCTATCCCATCGTCGCCATAAGACCTATCTGTGTCGGTGCGACGTAAAGCCCCTAGCAAAAAAAAAAAAGAGGATGGTTGGGCAAATTGTACTTCCTCTTGAAAAAATAATCACCACCACCACCACAATTACTCCTCTTTCATTGTTCCCTATAGGGCTGTGTAGCACAGGCGGTATAGTGCTGGTCTTCTGAGCTCAACTTGGCAGGTTCGATCCTGGCTCAGTCCGGTGGTATTTGAATTTACTCAAACACGTCAGCCTCGTGTCGGTAGATTTACTGGCACGTAAGAGAACTCCTGCGGGACTAAATTACAGCACCTCGGCGTCCCCGGAAACCGTGAAAGTAGTTACTGGAACGTAAAACCAATAATCTTCTTCTTCTGAGCGAGTTGGCCGTGCGGTTAAGGGCACGCAGCCGTGACCTTGTATTCGAGACATAGTGGGTTCGAAACCCACTGTCGGCAGCCCTGAAGTCGGTTTTCCGTGGTTTCTCATTTTCACGCCAGGAAAATGCTGACACTGGGTCACAGCCTCTTCCTTCCTACTAGACCTCTCCTATCCCATCATCGCCATAATATCTATATGTGACGGTGCGACATTGTAAGAAAGAGTTAATATTTTCAATTTCCTTGTACTAGTTGCCTCCCCTTTCGAAGGCATAACTAAGGAGGATATAAAATGCAGACTAGCACAAAAGCCTTTCTTAAGAAAAGAAATATGCTCGCTTCGAACATTGATATAGGAATTAGAAAGATGTTTTTGAAGACTACACTCTAGAACGTGACATTGTATGAAAGTGAAACATGGACAATGACTAGTTCAGAAAGAAAGAAAGAAAGAAAGAAAGAAAGAAAGAGAACGGAAGCTTTTGAAATGTGGTGTTACAAAATATTTGCAGCAAACGCCATTTTGTCCATCCAACTTTGATGCGGTGCTTCACGCCACCATCGATCGTGGTGTCGGTGGCAATAACAGAACCCAGTACTTGAATGTGTCCGTCATTACCAGTGGTTCATCCGCTAGGTAGACTGTGTTAGGCGGACCTTGGCGAAATTACTGAACATATGCTTCGCCTTTTTACGGCTTATTCTGAGTCCGTTTGTCTGAAATGCGTCCGCTCAAAGTTCTAAGACTGCCTCGACAGTACAGGATTCAAATATTTCACTTTTTAAAGAAATAATAAGTAGGTGTGAAAAAATAATAAAAATTGATACTAAAAGTAACGATGAAGTAAAAAATGTTTTCTGAAGGTAGATCTTGGAAATTCTAGAGCGTGGATATAAATCATTAAGTGTCTGGCTCCGTGGCTAAGTGACGAGCATGGTGACCTTTGGTCCCAGGGGTCGTGGGTTCGATTCCTCACCGGGGTTGGGGATGTTAAACATTATTCATAAGAGAAAACGTGCACAAAATCCTTCAAAAGTATGAAACAAGTTGCTGAAGTCGCTAGTTTATTATGTTAGGAATCGAGTCCCGAAAGGATTTGATTGAATTCAGTTCCTACTTGCCCTTGTCTGTCTGTTAGGTCATCAGCCCAGAAGCTGGTTGGATCCTCAAATAGCACCACCAAATGCTATGCAGTTATAGGGAAACTGCAAAAACCAATGGCAGAGCCCAAATGAGGCGTACTAGGCAAGATGAGGAGTCAGGTAGTTTGCCATTGCTTTCCTCGCTGGACCAGGAGATGCCACTGCAGCAAGACTGATCCTATGAGCAACACCTTTCATAACACTCAGACACTAGTTGTGCTCCAAATGCCATTATTCAGTACACTCATACCCCAGCAGCTTCCATATTGTCACAGCCATGGATGAGACTGAGACTTCGGTAGAAGCTACACTTTGCTCTGGCCTGTGCCAAGAGATGGATACAAAAAATACTGCATCCATCAAGAAATGGCAACGGATGGTCTAACTGCATTTAAAAATATAAATTCCTAACACATGCGCTTCACCCCCTTTCTCATGCCTTGCTGTTTCCATCCTTACGTCTGTTTAATCAAGCAGTTAACGGTATCACAGTTAGGAATAATAAAGAAGGCTGTGAAGCATCATTTCCGCTTGGTCAAGCATGGCGATTACCGTGGAAAGTTTGTTTTGTTTTGAGAGGTACAATGGTAAGAGGTTGCGTGTTAAGAAATTCAATTGTCATTTTCTGGACTTCCTTTTTCCATGACAAATGTACCTTTTTCTCTTGAACTACTGAAGATATAAATCCGAAACCTGGTAGTCAGGCGGGATAAACACAGTCGCACATTTTCCTGCAAATAAATCAACACAATATGTAATTTGATGGACTTTATCGATTTTACTTTTCGTGAACTTTTTAAATTGAAAAGTTAATTTATTTTTAAAAATTGAAATAGGCATGAAATTTAAAAGGCCTGCAGGGATTAAATCGTCAAGATCTTAAAAATCACTGAAACAAATTACAAGGTCCAGGGCCTCTGCCTTGCTGAGAAAAAGGTACATCAGTATGAGCAAAATTCAAATTTGAAAACAAATATTTTT
Source organism: Anabrus simplex (assembly GCF_040414725.1). NCBI lineage: Eukaryota > Metazoa > Arthropoda > Insecta > Orthoptera > Tettigoniidae > Anabrus > Anabrus simplex. The sequence goes on from NC_090279.1 coordinate 193,789,471, forward strand.
TTCAAAAACTTTGTATTTAAATGAACTGATTAATGGTTGTAGCTAAGGATAATGTAGTTTAAATCAGTGTTCAAAGTTTCATGATCTTTAACTGAAATAGTTTCAGCGTTAAAGAGAATTTAGATTATCAGTTAATTTTCGGGCACGTCTCCCCTGAATTTCTCTCTTTCGGGGACCGAGCTCGTTAACTGCAGCTGTATGCCGTATTCGGGAGATAGTGGATTCGAGGCCACTGTCGGCAGCCCTGGAGATGGTTTTCCGTAGTTTCCATCTTCACACCAGGCAAATGCTGGGGCTGTACCTTAATCAAGCCCATGGTCGTTTCCTTCCACCTCCTAGCCCTTTCCTATCCCGTCTTCCTACCTGCCTATGTCAGTGCGGCGTAAGAGCAACTTTGGCCTTTTTTACGTCTCTGTTGAATGTGTCTTTAATCACTTGAGTGCTCTCAAAAACTGCAAAACAGAAACAAGGTAAAACTGACCCTGCGGTTGGCGGAAACTGAGGAAAATGAAGGGTACAATAATTTTGAGAGAACCTCCGTGGCTCAGGCAGCAGCGTGCCGGTCTCTCACTGCTGGATTTCGTGGTTCAGATCCCGGTCACTCCATGTGGGATTTGTTGTGTTGGACAAAGCGGAGGCGGGACAAGTTTTTCCCGGCTACTCCGGTTTATCCCTGTCATCTTTCATTCCAGAAACACTCTCCAATATCATTCCGTCTCTCATTCATTAATCATTGCCCCAGAGGAGTGCGTCAGCCTTTTGCAGCAGGCACAATTCCTATCCTCGCCGCTAGATGTGGGCTTCATACATTCCATTAGCCTGAAATAATAATAATGATGAGCAGTGTGTTGAAGAAATGAATTTACTTCTGGCGAGTGAGTATAGTAATACATATTTAAATTTTCTCAGCTGATGTAATTATGTAAAATTGTTTTGAAATGAAGATTATTGTATTTTAAGTGGTGGACATACTGGTTTTCTTCTGTTTATGGTAATTGATCCTTGAAGTGAAGCCCGTTTTTAATTAATTCTTGCTTTTTATTTAAAAAAGGGTATTTTGGTTGAAAGTCGGGTAATTCGTGCGACACCGGATGGTAAATTTACTGCTAGGCACTGCAACCGTAGACTAATTGAAGGGTTGGATGCAAGAACCATGCAGCTCCACTTTTCGTCAAAATGGACATTTTCACATATATCGAATGTAAACAAATAGGCGCACATTTCTATGCAAGAACCATGCAACTCCAATGACTTCCATTGGCGATACAAAGGAAAAGGAGCCACGTGGAGATAGCATTCATCATAATTTTAATGCAAGAACAAGGCAGCTCCAGGAGCCACCTGGTTCTTCTATCGATTTTAGTTCAGTGCATCGTCACTGGTGCCGAAGCTTCAGAATAGTAGAAAAAGAAAAACGGAAGAGAGAAAGACTGTATGTTCCTAATGACTATGTGGACCTCATAAGAGGGTCAAGCTCAAAATTTGTTGTCAAACAAATTGAGAGAGACAGCTTTCTAGACTATAAAGGTACTTTTGAAGCTCTCCATTTCAAAATATCGGTTGTTTATTCATAGAAATTTTATGGAACTGTTAAATGCTCAATGAATGCATCAGGTTTTTCTCTACAAGAGTTTCCTCTCTTGAAAAAGTACAGTACTCCAAAGTTTCCTCACGCGAGTCAGAAACTGTATCCAGAAGCCCTGCACATCAAGGAAGCAAAATTTTGGGATGTAATGGTACTGGCCAAACGCTATGTACCTCCCATTGACAAGTGGTATTACAACAACATAACCAGCCAATCAAGAGAAAATAATGTGAACACCTCACCTGGAAGTGAATAACATCAACTGTCATACTGTAATAGTGGATACACTTAATATTCAAGGTTCTTAAAATTTCTGTGACTTATTATGAAGTGTTTGCATATTGAAATAATGTAATTTATTTTGCAAAAATACAGATTTTGCTAAGTAAAACCACAGAAATCATTGAATTAAACATTTTCTATGCAAGAACCAGGTGGCTCCAAAATTAATTTATTGCTATAAAAGACAGGAAAATTGAAAATTCTTCTACAATACAGACTAAATGTATCAAGGAGGTCATAATTAACATACTGACAGAAATAATTATTTATACTATCATTTATACTTATTTTATACAGTTTTTTCTTGCTCCTGAAACGTTAGAAAAAATGGAGCTGCCTGGTTCTTGCATCCAGCCCTTCAATTGGTGCTAGCAAAACTGGAGTAAAGTGTAGCTGTAAGGTTGCATTTGAGAAAAGGTAGGTAGGTTTGAAGCCCCGGCGTCTACAGTCCTGAAGATATTTTCCACGGTTTTTCGTGTTCACTTCACGTAAATACTGGAGTTGTGCACCTTAATTAAAACCAGGGTACATTCTTCCCCCATCTTATCCCGTTCCTATGCCATCGTCGCAGGAAATCTCAACATTGACCTTCACAAAGTTGAAGATTTCCTTGTATCGTTTAGAAAGCATGTGGTTTTGATCAGCCCCGAGGAATCGAATCTCGACTAGCTACGGAAGGTGCGCAGATGCCGTGCTTACGTCGGGGGAAATACTTTATATCCACAGACGTAAATGCCCTCAGAGCATTCTACGTCTCCTGTATCTTACCTATTGTTGAATACGCCTCTCCAGTCTGGTCCATTTCTGCTTCTTCAAACCTCAGCCACCTTGACCGTGTACAATCTTTTTTCTGTGCTATCGTCAGAGCCAGGGTCCCTGCATGTCGCAGTCTAAGCACTATCCAAGTGCTTGGGAAACTGAACCTCAAGACTCTTTCTGCTCGGAGGAAAGTAGCCGACCTAAAGCTGCTATACAAAGCAGTTAATGGTCTGTTTAGGTCTCCAGATTTAGCTTCCTTATTTCCCCTCCACGTCCCATCCCGTAATACCAGAATGAAGACCCTATTCCATACTCCTTACTCCCGGCTTTCTCTCACCCAAAGGTTCCTTTCGGTACGTGTTCCAGCAATGTTTAATACATTATCTATCAACAACAACCTAGATCTCTTCATAACGTTTCCTTCCTTCTGTCATGATATTTATCATATAACTTAATTTTTTTTCTTGTTCTTTCCCGTTCTGCTCCTGTATTTACTGTAAATGTATTTTTCTTTGTTAATAACGTTGTTTGTGTAAATATGTATTATATATGATTGTACAGTTTTTATTGTGTATATTCGTGTCCTTTGTAAGTATTTATATATCTTTCATTTTAGATTCATATCTATTGTACATAGCTCAGATCGTTGTAATTCGGCGTTATGCTGTTGCTGATCCTGAATAAATAAATAAATAAATAAATAAATACCCTGCTTATGATAGGAGCTGACTAAAAGGAGCCCCAAAATTTCTCAATTTGGAAACGTAGGTTGGCGACGATAGTTCCTCCAACTGAGCCTAAAATTGCTTCCTGTTGTGACAGGCCTCTAATTTTCATTTTCCTGTCCGACCTCTCTTGGTCAACACTTGTTCTCCTCCGACCATATGACACTAGGGTTTTTTTTTTTGCTAGGGGCTTTACGTCGCACCGACACAGATACCGGTAGGTCTTATGGCGACGATGGGATAGGAAAGGCTTAGGGGTTGGAAGGAAGCGGCCGTGGTACAGCCTCAGCATTTGCCTGGTGTGAAAATGGGAAACCACGGGAAACCATTTTCAGGGCTGCCGATAGTGGGATTCGAACCTACTATCTCCCGGATGCAATCTCACAGCCGCGCGCCTCTACGCGCACGGCCAACTCGCCCGGTGACACTAGGTTTACGCCGCCTAAGCCGTCTTTCACGCCCTTTGGGACCCTTCCTTTTCCTTTAGCCGATACCTTCATTTTTCTAAGTGTCGGGCCCCTTTCCGTTTTTTACCTCTGATAATAGTTAACAGAGTATGGATACCAAGTCGTATTTATTTATTTATTTATTTATTTATTTATTTATTTATTTATTTATTTACGAAGCACAATATACAGCGACACTGAGCAAATGTCACTTGTACTGTCAACAAACTCATTAACAAATGAATGTAAACTTTCATAATAAATAATAAACATCAAACTCATTAACAAATGAATGTAAACTTTCATAATAAATAATAAACATAACAGCCGCCCGGTATTCTAGAAATGAATGAGGCAAGGCTGTATTTTGTCACCCCTCATTTTCATTGTTCGTATAGAACAGGTGGTAAAGGAAATCGAAGAGGAATTTTACTAGGGAATCACAGTCCATGTAGGAGAAATCAAAACTCTGAGATTTGCCGATGATACTTATTCTGTCCGAGTCTGCAGATGGTCTGGATAAATCGCTGAATGGTATGGACAGAGGTTTGGGGGAGGAGTACAAAATGCAAATAAATAAAACTAAAACAAATTTAATTAAGTGTAGTCGGACGAAGTCAGGTGACGCAGGAAATAGTAGATTAGGAAATGAAGTTTTAAAGGAAGTAGATTGATATTGTTATTTGTTAGTAAAATAACTAACGATGGCAGAAGTAAGGACGACATGAATTGCAGACTAGCACAAGCAAGGAAGAAATTTGCTCACTTCGAACGTAGATATAGGAATTAGAAAGATGTTTTGGAAGAATTTCGTCTGGAGCGTGCTATTTTGGCGTTGTATGGGAGTGAAACATGGACAGAAACTAGCTCAGAAAGAATAGAAGCTGTTGAAATGTGGTGTTACACAAGAATGCTGAAGGTGAGATGGATGGATCGAAACACGAATGAAGAGATAATCGAATTGGTTAGAGGAGATCGATTTGGCTAACTTTGACGATAAGAGACAGAATGATAGGACACATTTTAAGGCACCCAAGCCTTTTTTAAAATTAACATTTTGGCATTTGGTCCGTAAGACCATGCTGCCTGCTCTGTACATTTAGAAAACAGGAAGTCAAACATGGGTCCTTTCATGGCATTGTGACTAATTGGTGATAGAAAGCCATGGTACATGAACTTGGGTTGGATGAGAACAGTTTAACTACAGACTCTAGAACAAACGTATCACAATGTTAAATTGGCTTCACTTAAAAATTTGGCTATTGATATATACGGATGTCATAGCTGCTGAACAACGACGAAATGGAAGTGTGGAGTGGAACTTTGAGCTGTTGTATAAGCGTTTGATATAAATTCGTTACTTGTGGTTTGTATCTAGTGCATTCTGCTTCTTGATTGGGATCAGAGGGACAATTTGGGGAGTCTATAACGTTGAAGAAGACTTGTTTTGATTTTGTTTGAGGAAAGTGTAGTCGGACAACGGTAAGGGAAGGGCAAGGTATGAATATGACAAGCAGAATAGGGTAGATGCAGGATGTAGTAGATAAGTAGAAGTGAAAATATTAGCATAGAATCGGACTATGGGCTGATGACCAAATCAACAACAACAGCAACATTATTTATCGAGATGTTCAGACATCTTTCGCTGAGTACCATTAAAACTAATAATTTTAAATTCTCATACTGAAACAGTTTATACTGAAACCAGTGCACAGCTGTGTTAGGAAATAAATTCCTTAAATGTTGGAACACAAGGTTTAATGTTGAAGACATTTCTTAACAGACAAAGTAGGGGCCCCTCACTACGAGCAACGTAAAATTAAGCAATTTCCTCAATTGTGCCGAAAGTTGAAGGGCTAAAGGGCCCGGAATGTTTTCAAATTGTGAGTCTTGGATAACTCTATAAAAGGTTTTTTTAAAAATCGAAAATAACTTCCGGCCTAAATGCATTTCGGGAAAAAACAGTCTAAACCCTAGCCAAATTAACTTATTTACATATTATTTTCTGTAATGTGTTCCTTGGTTTAATACCTTCAGGCGCTTTTTTTTAAAAAAAAAATGTCCACGCCGAATGTAGTTATAAGGGCTTAAGTGAAACTCTGCAGTAACTGAGATTAGCGCTTGTAGTGGTGCTTAAGTGAAACAATACATTGACTCACATTAGCGCTCGTAGTGGTAGAAAAAGGAAAACTGCTAATCTAATCGACCGGATAACGATGATTAAGAAAAGGATTGTAATTTCTAGAAATAAAAATAGAATATGTTTTGATACTTCATCATATTTTATTTACCTAAAATTCGTAGCCCGTATGGTGGTGGTGATTATTGTTTTAAGAGGAAGTACAACTGGGCAACCATCCTCTATATAACACTAATCAGAGAGAAAAATGGAAGGGGTCCGACACTTCAAAAAATGAAGATATCGGCCAAAGGAAGACAAGGGCCACGAAGGGCGTGAAAATGAAAGACTCCCTAGGCCTCCATACGTAATACCGTCGGGGTCGGAAAAGAGCAAGAGTTGACCAAGAGAGGTCGGATAGGATAGATGAAAGTGAGGAGCCTGGCACAAGTAAGTGGAAGCAATGCCAGGACTCAGCTAAGGGCCCCGTGGTCGCCAACCCACGCTCCAAATTTCAGAGCCCCTGGGGCCCCTTTTAGTCGCCTCTTACGACAGGCAGGGGTTACCGTGGGTGTTATTCTACCGCCCCCACCCACAGGGTGTCGTAGCTCATATCCCTAGGATGTTTTCAACATTGAGTTCCTTGTGAAATTTTGGCAATATTTCTTAAGCTTAACTCGTTTAGAGTTACGCGTGTTAACATTGAAGTTTTGGCCCTGTCTGCATTTAAATACGTTGTTTCTTTGCAAGTTCAATTCTCACTTTTGCTCTGAAAATTTGTCCGAAATCGGTCCAGCCTTGTGGACGTGAATCAGCTGTATTGCCATAGTGTAGGTAGCCGTTACCCCCAGACACCTGGGTCCTGTTTGGCGAGGAATGTCCAAGAAAAGAGGGACTTATTCTTGGAAGTATGTGCTGTAATGAGACAGACCGTCTCTCCTCTATTGAATTCCCTCGTTAAGGGCCGGCGACTCTAACGTTAAGCGGACCCACCCGCCGGCTCGAGTCTTGACCAATAGCAGATGTCTCACAAACGGCTGTCTGGGGTGTGATTCTACTATGGACCAATAGCATGCTTGCCTAGTAAGTGAGAGACTGCACGTGTGGACTTCAAAGGCATACCGGGCGTTAACGAGGGGATTGCGATAACTATACCTGGTTATAATTGTGTGCCTACTCCACGTCACATGTAATAACGAAAGGTAAATGGGTTTATATTTATTCCATACTTATCTGACTCGGGTTCCCTGTTTAACAAATGGACAGAAGAATTTCTATAGAGAGTAGGATTCTTATCTTGGCAGACTTGCAGACTTCAGTCACGTAGGCAAGTTTTACCTTGAAGGGTCAGAAACCTTTCAAACTGTCTAGCTAAATTTTAGAACTAAAGGGGGATTTAGAATTGCCTCTGCTCATTGCCAATAATGCCTGCCTGGTGGCCTTGACCATTAAGGCGTCGAATCTCTATGATTTACCGAACGAATGGCTGCGTGGTTTTCGGTCACGTAGCTATCAGCTTGCATTCGGGAGTCTCTGGGTTCGAATCCCATTGTCGGCAGCCCTGAATATGGTTTTCCGTGCTTTCCCATGTTTACACCAGGCAAATGCCGGGGCCTGTACCTTACCACGGTCGCTTCCTTCCCACTCCCAGCTATTTCCTATCCCATCATCGCCGTAACACGTTCCCCGCGGCAGTGAATTTCGATGACTAAATTTTACGTCGTATCAGTCCATCGGCGACCCGATGCTGCCTTTAGTTATTATCGGTTCACCAGTGACCTGTCGAATTTGCCTATGGTTAGTCCCTACTATGAAATCCAAAACACCGAGCTCGATAGCTGCAGTCGCTTAAGTGCGGCCAGTATCCAGTAATCGGGAGATTGTGGGTTCGAGCCCCACTGTCGGCAGCCCTGAAGATGGTTTTCCGTGGTTTCCCATTTTCACACCAGGCAAATGCTGGGGCTGTACCTTAATTAAGGCCACGGCCGCTTCCTTCCCACTCCTAGGCTTTTCCTGTCCCATCGTCGACATAAGACCTATCTGTGTCGGTGCGACGTAAAACAACTAGCAAAAAAAAAAAAAAAGAAATCCAAAACACCGAGCTCGATAGCTGCAGTCGCTTAAGTGCGGCCAGTATCCAGTAATCGGGAGATTGTGGGTTCGAGCCCCACTGTCGGCAGCCCTGAAGATGGTTTTCCGTGGTTTCCCATTTTCACACCAGGCAAATGCCGGGGCTGTACCTTACTTAAGGCCACGGCCGCTTCCTTCCAATTCCTAGGCCTTTCCTATCCCATTGTCGCCGTAAGACATATCTGTGTCGGTGCGACGTAAAGCAAATAGCAAAAAAAAAAAAAAAAATCCAAAACAGTGTTAGTGCACTTGTTGAGGAGACATTTCGATGTATTTACCTCTGCGACAGTTTTCCGATTCAACAAGGGCGTGACCCAGGAATGACCCGGGAAGTACATGTTAGTTTCTCGTTCAGTGATTTGTCTTTATGGGAATATGATAGGCCTATGTTAATTATATTCATATTATGCTTCGTAGCAAAATAATATTCAAAAGACGAGGCTGTATGTAGAGTCATCATCAGATATGTCATCACTTTGTTCCAAATAATAAGTAATTCGTCCGGTATCCAGTGCCGTCCTAAAGCGCCTTTCTTTCCGTGCCACCGGTGTGTCAGAATGTGAACGTTCCATGCCTAAAAAAGGACGTGAACTTGCTTGTTAATATTATCTATGGAAGATAATAAACATATCAATAACTACTTCAATAAATAAAAATCTGAAAATTACAGTCGCTTACGTGAGAGCAATGTAGAAAGGAATAGGTTACACGAGATGTCATCTAAAGGCAGCAACATAGTAGGCTTCATTCGCCGAATCCGCGCAAGTGATTCCCGCGTGAAAATATTGGTTAGACAACAATCCGAACACAGGATGACCCGAAGCGATATGACTGGAAGATGCAAAACAATTCCTTCGGGTCACCAGTGGACCGATCGAAACTAGCAGTATGCCTCGATCCTTTATTTCAATAGGAATATTATGTTGCCATCAGTTATCGGAAATTTGTAACTAGGACGTAGTTACTTATTCCGCAATTTTGGGAAGTTCATACCGACGGATAAGAGTAACACATGGTGACCCTAAACGCGAGGAACGTGATAAGACATACCATCTGTGTCGGTGCGTTGTAAAGCAAATTCTAAAAAGGGTCTCTGTATGACAACATGGTTAGCCGGTTGATTGAAAAAAATTCGCATCAGAATATTGGCCGGCAGGGTAAGAGAGGTGATAGTATACAATTTATATGACTAGATTGTATGCCGAAACCGTGAATTCAATGTCAAACCTCTTGACAGTATTCATATTGCGTAAAGCATAATATGGTGATGCGTCCGTCAGATGGAGACGTTAAGACCCCATGATGCTATTCCATATGAATTTCACGCTCTCCCTTCGTGAGTCCCAGGGGCTTTTAAATTGAGAGCGTTGGTGGCGAACACGGGGCCCTTTAACTGAGTCCTGGCATTGCTTCCACTTGTAATGATCCTCACTTTCATCTGTCCTAACCGACCACGCTTAGTCAACTCTTGTTCTTTATCGACCCCAGCGGTATTAATAATAATAATTGGCCTAATAATAATGTTATTTGCTTTACGTCTTACTGACTACTTTTACTGTTTTCGGAGACGCCGAGGTGCCGGAATTTAGCACCGCAAGAGTTCTTTTACATGCCAGTAAATCTACCGACACGAGGCTTATGTATTTGAGCACCTTCTGAATACCATCGGACTGAGCCAGGATCGAACCTACCAAGTTGGGGTCAGAAGGCCAGCGCCTCAACCGTCTGAACCATACAGTCCGGCGCAGTTTTAGGTTACGAGGCATAGGGAAGTAGCCTATTTCATTTTCACACTTTACGTGGCCCTCGTCTTTCTTTGGCCGATACCTTCATTTTTCGAAGTGTCGAATACTTTTCTTTCTTTCTTTCTTTCTCCCTCTCTCTCTCTCTCTCTCTCTCTCTCTCTGATTAGTGTTAATAGAGAATGGTTGCCCGGTTGTACTTCCTCTTAAAACAATAATCACCACCACCATTCCTATCCCTTCGTTAAGACCTATCTCTGTTGGCGTGACGTGAAGCAAATTGTAAAAAATTTATCTATGATTTCATCCCCGTGTGGGTGGGGATGGTGGTAACACCCACGGTATTCCCTGCCTGTCGTAAGAGGTGACTAAAAGGGGCCCCAGGGGCTCTGAACTAGGGAGCGTGGTTTGGCGACCACGGGGCCCGTAGTTCAGTCCTGGCATTGTTTCTGCTTACTTGTGCCAGGCTCCTCGATTTCATCTATCCTATCCGACCTTCCTTGTCAACTATTGTTCTTTTCTGACCTCAACGGTATTAGGTTTCCGAGACCTAGGAAGTCTTTCATTTTCACGTCCGTCTCTCTTTGGCTCACATTCCCCTGTGGGTGAGGGCGGTAGAATAACACCCACGGTATCCCCTGCCTGTCGTAAGAGGCGACTAAAAGAGGCCCCAGGGGCTCTGAACTTTGGAGCGTGGGTTGGCGACCACGGGGCCACTAGCTGAGTCCTGGCGTTGTTTCCACTTACTTGTGCCAGGCTCCTCACTTTCATCTATCCTATCCGACCTCTCTTGGTCAACTCTTGCTCTTTTCCGACCCCGACGGTATTACGTATGGAGGCCTAGGGAGTCTTTCATTTTCACGCCCTTCGTGGCCCTTGTCTTCCTTTGGCCGATATCTTCATTTTTTGAAGTGTCGGACCCCTTCCATTTTTCTCTCTGATTAGTGTTATATAGAGGATGGTTGCCCAGTTGTACTTCCTCTTAAAACAATAATCACCACCACCATACGGGCTACGAATTTTAGGTAAATAAAATATGATGAAGTATCAAAACATATTCTATTTTTATTTCTAGAAATTACAATCCTTTTCTTAATCATCGTTATCCGGTCGATTAGATTAGCAGTTTTCCTTTTTCTACCACTACGAGCGCTAATGTGAGTCAATGTATTGTTTCACTTAAGCACCACTACAAGCGCTAATCTCAGTTACTGCAGAGTTTCACTTAAGCCCTTATAACTACATTCGGCGTGGACATTTTTTTTTAAAAAAAAGCGCCTGAAGGTATTAAACCAAGGAACACATTACAGAAAATAATATGTAAATAAGTTAATTTGGCTAGGGTTTAGGCTGTTTTTTCCCGAAATGCATTTAGGCCGGAAGTTATTTTCGAATTTTTTAAAAACCTTTTATAGAGTTATCCAAGACTCAGAATTTGAAAACATTCCGGGCCCTTTAGTCCTTCAACTTTCGGCACAATTGAGGAAATTGCTTAATTTTACGTTGCTCGTAGTGAGGGGCCCCTACTTTGTCTGTTAAGAAATGTCTTCAACATTAAACCTTGTGTTCCAACATTTAAGGAATTTATTTCCTAACGCAGCTGTGCACTGGTTTCAGTATAAACTGTTTCAGTATGAGAATTTAAAATTATTAGTTTTAATGGTACTCAGCGAAAGATGTCTGAACATCTCGATAAATAATGTTGTTGTTGTTGTTGATTTGGTCATCAGCCCATAGTCCGATTCTGTGCTAATATTTTCACTTCTACTTATCTACTACATCCTGCATCTACCCTATTCTGCTTGTCATATTCATACCTTGCCCTTCCCTTACCGTTCTCCGACTACACTTTCCTCGGACAAAATCAAAACAAGTCTTCTTCAACGTTATAGACTCCCCAAATTGTCCCTCTGATCCCAATCAAGAAGCAGAATGCACTAGATACAAACCACAAGTACCTTCATTTTTCAAAGTGTCGAATCGCTTCAATATTTTCCCTCTGATTAGTGTTATATAGAGGATGGTTGCCTAGTTGTACTTCCTCTTAAAACAATAATCACCACCACCACCTTTGGCTCACAGCTTCAGTTTTCGAAGTATCGGATCCCTTCCAATTTCTTTCCTCTGATACGTGTTATGTAGCCAGCCCCGTGGTGTAGGGGTAGCGTACATGCCTCTTACCCGGAGGCCCCGGATTCGATTCCCGGCCAGGTCAGGGATTTTTACCTGTACCTGAGGGCTGGTTCGAGGTCCACTCAGCCTACGTGATTAGAATTGAGGAGCTATCTGACGGTGAGATAGCGGCCCCGGTCTAGAAAGCCAAGAATAACGGCCGAGAGGATTCGTCGTGCTGACCACACGACACCTCGTAATCTGCAGGCCTTCGGGCTGAGCAGCGGTCGCTTGGTAGGCCAAGGCCCTTCAAGGGCTGTAGTGCCATGGGGTTTTGGTTTGGTTTGGTTTGATAAGTGTTATGTAGAGGATGGTTGCCCAGTTGTACTTCTTCTTAAAACAAAAATCACCACCACCACCATTTACACTATGGTTATCCGGTTCGAGACCCGTTGGTGGAGAAACAATTTCACCATCAGAACGTTAGCCGATAGGGTAGGAGAGGCGATAGTAAACAATTTCTGTCACTAGACTGCGTGACATAAGCCTGAATTGAATGTCAAACCTCTCGGCAGTGTTCAGGTGGAGTGAGGACATAATGTGGTGATTGGTGATGATTCGTCCGTCGGATGGGTACTTTAGTTTTGAGCAGACACCTTTCTTGTATTCAACAGGAGTTTCATCCTCTCCCAGCCTCATTATCACTATCTCACTCCTAGACGCTCCTTTCGACCATAGGCCTCATATAGAAAGGCTGCATCAGGTCAGCCGAACTTGTCTGCAGACAGTCCCAGCTCTAGATCCCATGCTCTCAATAAATAAATATTGTAAATAATAAAAATGTCTTGAAGCAGTCGACAGGATTGCATTCAATCAATCATCCAGTCAATCACTACTAATCTGCATTTAGCACAGCAGCCCAGGTGGCACAGTCCCTGGCTGTTTTATACCTAGTCTTTTCTTAAATAATTGCAAAGAATTTGGAAATGTATTCCAGTCGCTAACTCCTCTTCCTATAAACGAATATTAATTTGACCTCTTGAATTCCAACTTTATCCTCATATTGTAATCTTTCCTACTTTTATAAACACCACCCAAACTTACTCGTCTACAAATGTCATTCCACACCCTCTCTCCACTAACAGTTCGGAATATACCGCTTAGTAGAACAGCACGTCTCCATTTTCCCAAGTTTTCCCAACCCAAACTTTGCAACATTTTTATAATGCCACTCTTTTGTTGGAAATCACCCAGAACAAACCGAGCTGCTTTTGTTTGGATTTTTTTCCAATTCTCGAATCAAGTAATCCTGCTGTGGGCATCATTCATTGGAACTCTAGTTGAGGTCTTACCAGAGACTTGTATGCCCTCTCCTTTACGTCCTTACTACAAACCCTAAATACCTTCATAAGCATGTGCAGAGATCTGCACTCTTTGTTTACAATCCCCAATGAAGATCATTGCTTATATTAACACCTAGCCACTAACAGTGATCCCCATAAGGAACTTTCACCTCATCAACACAGTAATTAAAACTGATAGAACTTTTCCTATTTGTGAAACTCACAACCTGACTTTTAACCCCGTTTATCATCATACCATTGCCTGCTGTCCTTCTCACAACATTGTCGAGGTCATTTTGCAGCTTCTCACAATCTTGTAACTTATTTATTAGGCTAATCTATACAGTTTATCGTCATCTACCTCTGATTCCAGTTCTTTACTTATATAATTTACATATATTCAAGGTTAAGTGAACATTTTAACGTTGATAAAAAAAATGCTGTGCAACTACAAAAAAAAAAAAAATGATTTACACTATTTTGTTACCCGTTTGGGTAAAAGAATGAAATGAAATGGCGTATTGGCTTTTAGTGCCGGGAGTGTCCGAGGACAAGTTCGGCTCGCCAGTTAGGCCTTTTGATGTGACGCCCGTACGCGACATGCACGTCGTGATGAGGATGAAATGATGATGAAGACGACACATTCACCCAGCCCCCGTGTCAGCGAAATTAACCAATGATGGTTAAAATTCCCGACCCTTCCGGGAATCGAACCCGGGACCCCTGTGACCAAAGGTCAGCACGCTAACCATTTAGCCATGGAGCCGGACACCCGTTTGGGTGTGGGCAATAGAATAAATCCCACGGCAATCAATAAGGCCTTGGAAAAATCAAAAGGACTTGTAGTGGGAGGAGAAAGAACAAAAACCATCAAATATGCTGATGACATGCCTGTGCCAGCAGAAACGGAAGAAGAACTCCAGGTAATGATGGAGAATATTTTAAATGTAGGTAAAGAATTTGAAATGAAACTGAACATTGGGAAGACCAAAGTGACGGAAATAGGAAAAGGAGACGACACAATTAATATATAAATAGATGGAATAGTATTAGAACAGGTTCACTCATTCCTGTATTTGGGAAGCTTGATAACTTCCAGCTAAAGTTGTACAGAGGAAGTGAGACGCAGAATATCCATGGGAAAAAGGGCTTTTGGGAGAGTGAAAGGTTTGCTGACAGCTAGAAGCATACTAATGAGACTTAGGAAGAGGTTTGCCAAATGTTTTGTGTGGAGTGTGGTGTCTTGTGGTTCTGAAACGTGGACAGTCAGACAGAAAGAACAAAAATATTTAGAAAGTTTTGAAATGTGGTTATGGAGAAAGTGAAATAGACCGGTGGAGTGAGAAATGAGGAGGTGGTGAGCAGGGTAGGAGATGATGATGATACAGAAGAGGAAAACGTCTTGGATTGGTCGCATATTACGTAGAAATTGTCTACTACAGAGAATCTTGGAGGGGAAAGTTGAAGGAAAAAGAGGGAGAGGAAGAAGAAAGTTTGGAATGCTGATAGATGTAAAGAGAGGAAGATGTTACAAGTAAAAGAGGGAAGCTGCTCAGGACAGAGAGAAATGGAGGACATCCAGTTGATACGTGTAAGGACAGATTTACTGCCATAAGAGATGACTAAAAAGGATCCAAGGCCTCTTAATTTGGTAGCGTGGATGGGCAAAAATGGGGTACCTATCTGAGACCTGGAATTCCTTCCTCTTACTTGTGACAGGCTTATTACTTTCATCTACCGTATCCGTCCTCCCTTGTTCAACTCTTGTTCTTTTCCGACCCCGAACGTGTTAGGTTTGCGAGGACTATAGTGTTTTTTTTAAAATTTTCATGCTGTTCGTGGCCCTTGACTTTCTTTAAGCGATACCTCCATTTTTCGAAGTGTCGGAACCCTTCAATTTGTTAACATAAGCTTACGTTCCTCGACAGAAGAAAAATTTTAAGACGTTGTTAGTGTTTGAGTAGAACGCGTATATCTCTGAAAGTATTTAACTTACTATTATGTTTAATGTTTCAATTGACAGATAAAAGAGGACTACCTGTTGAAAAAAAGAAAAATTGAAAATCTAAAACGTAGTTTTAATGAAAGAGCCCTTCAAAGTAAGGCAAAATCTGTGCTAAATATGTGACATCACACGCATTCTCTGTGTTGACTCGCGCGCTCAGTTGGAGGTTAGCTGTCGTTGTGAATACATCGTGGTCAAGTTGTTTCTAATAAGTTAATTTACGAAACCCTCAGAACCCTGCGGCCGTTGCTCCAGGAGCTCTCAATTTGGGAGCGTGTGTTGGCGACCACGGGGCCCTGAGCTGATTCCTATAATTGCTTCCACTTACTTGTGCCAGGCTCCTCACTTTCATCTATCCTATCCAACCTCCATTGGTCAACTCTTGTTCTTTTACGACCCCGACGGTAGGCCTATTAGGTTGCAAGGCCTAGGGAATCTTTCATTCTCACGCCCTTCGTGGCCCTTGTCTCCTTTGGCGGTACCTTGATTTTTCAAAGTGTCGGAACCCTTCCATTTTTCTCTCTTATTAGTGTTAATGGAGGATAATTGCCCAGTTGTACGTTCTCTTAAAACAACCGTCTATATCATCAGATATTCTGTGGTACCAACATGTTCTTCATAAGGAAATAGTTTTTTTTCAGCCTTGCTTAATACTGTACTACAAACATGTTTGTGTCCCCATCGTACATATCGTAACTTTAACCCTCGGTTTAGTTTAGGATTTTCGCCATGCAGGAACTGTATTAACTGAAGAAATAAATGGCCTCGAAACTGAAGGTGATATCGATACTCGATGACAGTGATCGTAATTCGCTGCTGCGAAAAAATAGACATCATGTTCTGAATCAACGCGACTATGAGACGTATAATAACAATGGACAATGGCCTGATTACAATAGAGACAGAAACAGACGACGATATGGTAAGTGAAGTGAAGGATCACATTGACAATGAAGAGGAGGAAGAAGAGATTATTTCAAAGCCATGGACATGTTCTAGAGACGAAGCTAGGAAGAGGGTGCAGTAAAATTGTAATACAAAGTATAATCACTGAACGTAATTTAGAAAGTATGTGTTGGGCAGGCAGAAGACTTACAAAAAATACTCATTATTATTCCTAAATGAAGAAGCTTGGGGAGTACTGTATTGTACGACTGTTTCGTGAAATTCAGTAATGTATTTCACGTTATACATACTTCAATTTTTGACTTTAATTTCAGGCTTAAAATTTAATTTGTACAATCTAAAATAATCCTTCAAAGTTCTGTTCTATATAATTTTCCACCTGACTGGAATAATAGCATAAATATTGGTTAAGGCCACGGTCGCTTCCTTCACACTTCTAGCCCTTTCCTATCCCATCGTCACCGTAAAACATATCTCTGTCGGTGCGACGTCAAGTAAATTGTAAACAAAAAAATCATTTTGTCAGAGCGGCGACTTCCCAGTAGACCTGACGCCATGGGACGACATTGTATTGTGCTTCTTCAATGGTGTTTCTATGGATTTCCTGGAAGGCGAGACTAGAATGTTCTTATTCTGTACGTACGTACCCTGAAGATACTAGAACCTTACTACGAGGTATATAAAAGCAGGTTCACTGCGACTAGAAGCAATGTTGAGAGACTGTCATCGTGTTGAAATTTAGAGCAGTTGTGGTTGAGAAGTGTTGAGTTGTTAGAGTTGAGTAGTAGTTGAGCTGATGCTGTGTTAATGTATTTTGTTTTTGCTAGAAGCTTTACGTCGCACCGACACATATGTCTTATGGCGACGATGGGATAGGAAAGGCCTAGAAGTTGGAAGGAAGTGGCCGTGGCCTTAATTAAGGTATAGCCCCAACATTTGCCTGGTATGAAAATGGGAAACCACGGAACGCCATCTTCAGGACTGCCTACAGTGGGATTCGAACCCACTATCTTCCGGATGCAAGATCACAGCCGCGCGCCCCTAACCGCACGGCCAACTCGGCCGGTGTGTTAATGTCTTGCCGAGTGAAATGTGTTAAGTAGTTCACTGTGTGGAGCAGGCACATGAATTGATTGTGCGACTTGTCGGCCGTGTCCGGAGTCGAGCCAGTTATAAGGAAGTTGCTGGGTGAAGTGATCCGTGCATGCGTGCGAAACCAAGTGAAAGGAGAAATCTGTCAATCAAGACTGTGGAATGATAGCCTGTTCTAGGTAAATGCCTGACAGCCCCAGGCCTACTGTGAAGACAAGTGACTTTTACCAATGACCAATAATTAGTGAAGTGCTGTCATTCACTGTCAAGTATAATAATTGTGTGTGTTCTGATTGAGTCGTCCTAGAATAGTCCAACAAAATAGACATGGTTAATATTGCAGAAACGATTACTAGTTTTAAGCCTTAGATAACGTCTACTTAAACAACGTCTAAGTCGATCACGATCTTCCATTACATAAGCAATGTTCAGCCGGTGTTTAGCTAGACGTTGTTTAAAGTTTCAATATTGCCTCGTAAATGGAAATAGAAGTAAGTTATATTCCATGTAAACCAGTGAAATTCGTTGATACGTGCGCCAAACGTTAGTCTGCTGTCGTCTTCCCACACATTACTCAAATATGGCTAAGAATGAGCACAACTTGCCCACAGACAATAATATCACTTTCGGTGGAAATAAAAGCTCATATTACTATCAACACTAAAGCGACACTCCACTGTACGAGGAAGTGTAGCTTTGGTTATAGTGTTGTTGCGGTGAGAGTAATCTAAGTAGCTTCGGCGAAGGAAAGATGGAACTAAAGTATTGTGTAACCGAGTGAATTGTACGGGTACGGGTAAAAAGTTCCAACGAATCAATGTCCGAGTCAAAGAGTAAAATTGACGTAAGGAATCGTCTTTTTAAAGCTGGAGAAGTATATGCTTGTTGAAACTTGAAGATATACTTGGGAATATAAAAGATTTTCTTAAAATATGATAATCGGTGGGAACTCTTGAAAATAACCGTAGTTGAAGTTGAATTTAAAGTTTGACTGTTGAAAGAAGTCTGAAACGAAAAAGAATAAAATGTATCTAAAAAAGGGTTTTTTACGCCAACATGAATGAACATTTTATTTTATCATTATTATTATTATTATTATTATTATTATTATTATTATTATTATTATTATTATCTTCACAGTGTTTTATTGTCTATGTCAATTTATGTAAATCTTTTAGCTGAAGATGTTCTATAATTGGAACGAAACATGTTCTATTTATATTGTACTCAGAGTTTAAGCTGAATTCTGTCATGTAAATATAAAAATCTGACAAGTGTTGGAAGGTGGGTATCTACATTTAACATAACCTTAGTTGTTAAAATCTTTGGTGGAACGTGAGAGGAGATGTAACTTGTGTGAAACATGCTTTTCTTAAAATCTTTGTGAAAGGATAAGGAAGTTTAAGGAAGATAAGAAGAACAAGAAGTCCAGTGCTAAATAATGGTTCTACGTGCTCCTTAGAGGGCAAAAAGCATTATATATATATATATATATATATATATATATATATATATAGATAGATAGATAGATAGATAGAGAGAGAGAGGGAGGGCCAGAAAGCTTAGGTTAGCCTATATATTAGTACAAAATAGATACAACAAAAGAGCGATATCTTACAGGGCAAAGATTGGTCAGTATACCACGGTTATCAAGCCAGTAGGACTTTACAGTTCAGAATGTCTGATATTGATTTAAAAACAGGTGAAATTGATGAGCTAAAGAAGAAAGAAAGAAAAATCTTAAAGATCTTAGGACCAGAAAAAAGAAAAGATGGTACATGGAGGAAGACGAGAAATGAAGATCTATACAGACAGACAGATCATCACAGACACCATACGTAAGAGGAGACTGAAATTTTATGGGCATCTCACAAGAATGAACGAGAGTCGACAAACAAAGAAAATCTTTACTACAGTGCATCATCAAATTAAAAGCAAATACTAAATGGGTAGAAGAAACAAGAAAGGACATCAATCCAAAAGAAATCTTTAATTGAGATATGTTTCTAGCTAAAATGGGTTTCAGAAAAAGCAAACTGAAAAGTCCATGAACATGTGGTCAGAGCAGAGGAAGAGGAACCACTCTAAGGAAGTAGAAAAAGAAGAAATAATCACTAAAAAACTAAACATGTTAACTATGTTTAAAAATAATGTAAACATTCCTAAGTCCGTGGGAAATGTAGGCGCATCGCACCATAGAATCAATTCGGACGTTAGGCAGTCAGTCAGGGGATGCCGCCCCAGTTTCGGAGCTGTGATTGCTAGTTTTGGAGACCGTAAGTTAGGACAACACCTTGTTAGTTAGCAGGAAGCAGAACAGGATCAAATACTCCTGCATTTCGTGTCAGCTACCGAGCCTGATTTACAGCGTCTTGTGAATCATCGAAACAAATTAAAAATCAATTATGAACTGGATTTCCCTGTTTCTTTATTTCTACCGGATAACAGCCTGGAGGTGACGAACAGTTACGGACAATATCCATTATCAACAGGATACTGAATGTTTAAAATGTGTATTTTTATCACTAACGGCTCTTCCTTGATTCTAACCACATCGAAGCGTTTTAATAACAGCTCCTATGGAATAATGTTTCATCATAGCTGTAAGAAAATACACGTTTGATTCAGAGTTGGAAAGTAATTTAGTAAAAGTAATTGAATTACTTGTAACGATTGCTTTTTTTAGTAACTTTTGCTCGTAATTTACTTCTGAAAATAAAATTATAATTGATATCCATCGCGTCGACAGCTTGACAATAATGGAGTCCAAGGACTCGCAAGACATGGCACCAGGTGTATAATTGCAGGACACGCACTCATTCACTTACTTACAGGTTCTCGTGGTTAGTGGTTAAGATTTAGCTAATCATGTGCTACGTGGTTGAGATGGCGGTGGTGGTGATTATTGTTTGAAGAGGAAGTGAAACTGGGCAACCATCCTCTTCTAACACTTATCAGAAGGAAAAATGGAGGAGGTCTGACACTTGAAAAGTGAAGGTGTCGGCAAAAGAGAGACAAGGGCGACGAAGGGCGCGAAAACGAAAGACTTCCTAGGCCTCGCGAATCTAACAACAGCGAGGTCGGGAAAAAACAATAGTTGACCGAGGACCTAGGAAAGGTTTTCATTCCCCTTCCCGAAGGGGAGGGGCGGGCCACCTAGAAGGTAACGCCTTCTCTCTGGCCTGGTGACTGAGGATTCTGACACAAGTCAGTAGGAGCACTGCCACACTCAAATAACGGAACCCTAGTCGCCAACCAGCGCTCCCAAGTTGAGAGTTCTTCGTCTCCCTTTTAATCACCTCTTACGACAGGCAGGGGATACCGTAGATGTTACCCTACTGCCCCCATCCACAAGGGTTACGTGGTGGATAATTGAGCCGAAACAAGCATGTGATGGTGACGCGGTTAAGAGTTTTTCGTTCCGCAATTTGATTTTTTAATTAGTTCTACTGAAAATAATGAAAAGACGAAAGTGACATGCAAATTTTGCTTGGGGGGCAGTCATTTTGAAAGTCTGATTATTTTCACCTAGGGATGATAGCCGCTCAATGTCTCTATGCTAGAAAAAAAAATAGAGTAATGAATTTTTCCTTGCAAACTTTGATATAATTCCATACTCATGTGAAAAAATGTTGATGATTCTCTAATGACTCTCGTTCTGTGAAGTAATTATAATTGTACTGATTACTTTTCGGAAAGTTATTAGTAATTGTAATTGAGCCTAATTACTTGTTTGTGTACTATTACCATCACTGGTTAGATTATTATTATTATTATTATTATTATAATAATAATAATTATTATTATTATTATTATGTATCTATATATTAAAGAGTTTACTAAAACAGTTTTGGCAAATCGCTCCGTCCGTTCTGCTTAACCGATTTGTTTCATTTCTTCTTAATTCTCTCCGGAATTTACCCCCTGTGGGTGGGGGACGCAGATGAAGAATACACCCACGGTATCCCTTGCCTGTCGTAAGAGGCGGCTAAAAGGGGCCCAAGGGGCTCTCAACTTGGGAGCGTGGGGTGGAGGCCACGGGGCCCTTAGCTGAGTCCTGGCTTTGCTTCCATTTACTTGTGTCAGGCTCCTCACATTCATCTATCCTGTCCGACCTCCCTTCGTCAGCTCTTGTTCTTTTCCTACCCCGACGGTATTAGAGCACTCAAAGCCTAGGGAGTCTTTCACTTTCACGCCCTTCGTGGCCCTTGCCTTTCTTCGTCCGTTACTTCATTTTTCAAAGTGGCCTTATCCCTTCTTTTTTTTCTCTCTCTGTCTACCTCCTGTGGGTGGGGGATGCAGGCGAACAATACACCCAGGGTATCCCCTGCATGTCGTGAGAGGCGACTAAAAGGGGCGATCAAGGGATGATAGAATTAGAACCATGAAACTACTTTTGATTAGTACCATCACGTGCGGAACACCATGGGTCGCCTTTACTTGCGGGTAGTACCACTATATTAGGTACACAATAGGTTTCTGATTAGTAGCAGCAGAGAGTGGGTCACTGTGGGTTTCCAGTAGCCGTGATTAGTACACCTAGGTGAGGAACACCATCGGTTTGCGTTGCCTGTGAGTGGTGCCATTATGCGGGAAACACCACAGGTCAGCGTTACCTGTACGACGTACAATTCTTGTGAGTAGTGCCATAATGTGTGGAACACCGTGAGTCTACACTACTTTTGATCAGTACCACAACATGGCAAATACCATAGTTCTACTTTACTAGCAATAAGAACCATTATGCGAGGCCGTTGACCTGGATTTTGGACCCCTTTAGCCAACAAGCATCCTCGATTCAGGATTGTGCTTTAGAAGCAGTCCCTTGGTCAGTAATACTATTTTTATGATAGTGTCGGATCCACTGATTGTTTTAAATTTATATCCATCTATTCATTCTTCATTACATTTTTTATTTTGGTCAGTGGATGATTTTGAACTTTTAATTTGTCAATTCATTTCGTACCATTAGGGGCCGATGACCTAGATGTTAGGCCCCTTTAAACAACAAGCATAATCATCATCTCCGGAATTACCTGCCACTGAATCATGAGACATTGATAGGTCTGTAAATGCAGTCAACTTTGAGAAATCATAAAATCAAATCATTAAATGATCATTCCAATAACCCGCAATACATTCTTAGTAACGTCATTACATGCAGCCACGTTTGATTACTACCGTGCGATGCCAGGGAGCATACACTTCCTCTGATGATGGAAAAATACTATTCTCTGCTAGATACTCTTTCATTCTCTGACCTTCCCCAGCGTCTGAATATACTCAACAGATGGGGGAACGCTCCTAATAACTTAACATGCTGCTAAGATACGCACAGATGGGAAGGTATCAAGTCGACTAGTCTTTTGTATGACCTTTAATAAAGCTCAGGGACAGACTCCTGAAAACGTGGGTAGTCTACTTATCCGAACCAATATTCGGCCACGATCTCGGGCAAGATCGGTTGAACATTTTAAGTTCCAGCACGGCCGACTGGATCCCTCACTGCGCTCCTTATACCGGCCTTGACAGTCGCTTGTGAAGCCCAGCATAAAGCTGTAATTGGAAAGTTTCGCCATAATGCCGCTGGAGCGCTGACCTCTTAAGTCACCGCAAACTACCCCATTTCCAGTTTTATTTATATTGTTTTGCTGTCGTAAATGTTGGCAATGTGTTCGCAATGAGGTGTTTGTTGGTTTGATATTGAGAGCTGATAGTTATGCGCTAATGGTAATAAAAGTGATTACTATTATTCCTCACAATTAAGAAACGTCAGCTGAACAACTCCATCTCTCCGCAGTTTCACTTCACGACGTTATTTTGGCACATATCAATGAAAGTACCGGTAGCCTTTAGGATTAATCGTTTTAACAGTATTAGTCTATGTAACATACTCCTTCTTTCCCTAAATTAAGATAAATCGGCAATCAAAGTCAATATCTTTTCCATGGCCGAGTATGTATTTCTATCGCAAAAACTTAGGTCGCTAGCGCCACGTGTCGAGCCATGAAACTTCTCCGATTACAGAGCGTGGACCCGATTGTCAAGGCCGGCATGGAGCTAGCTAGAGCCACGCATTAAGTCGGCCGTGGTTCCAGATACGCCCGATTGGTTGAAGCACATGGGGTTCGAACCCACTATCTCCCGAACACTGGACACTGGCCGCACTTAAGCAACTGCAGCTATCGAGCTCGGTCCTAGAATTCATTAGGATCGTGAATTCCACATTTTAATTTATTGCAGTGTTTAGTTTTATTGTTGCTCTTAACAATAATCTAATTTTCTTTATTTTAAGGTTTCAGTATTTCTCATACTTATAAAACTTATATGATCTTAAGTGTGTGACGTTTACTTTAAGTTTTAAATTTTGTCAGTTTTCGTATTAATTTAGTTTGTAGTATATGCTAGAACCTCTGTTATCCGAAACACTTTTAACCGAAATACCGTTTTACCGAAATTCAGAGTTGTTGACTTCGATTTCGGCACGATAAAGAACTTCTGCAGGACAAAATTCCGACCCTTGAACGTCTCCTAAGGCCTTTAGCGGTGGTAGAAAAAGCATGTAACGAGGGTAAGGGAAGGAAGTGTATGACTGTTACGTGCTAGTTGAGGTAAGACATTGTCGAAATCAAAGGGAGTGTAAAGGAGCTAATTTAGTTTTCTCAAGAGCTGTTCATGCATATTGACATGTAGGCACACGGAATATGTTAGGACATCATGTCCTTTTCCTGGTACCAATGAAAATTAATGCTATATTCAATTTTTCCTCCTCTATGTTTAGTTATATGATTTTACAATTACTTATATCTGTTACTAATAAGTGAACACATCTTTTTTTTTTTTTTTTGCTAGTAGCTTTACGTCGCACCGACACAGATAGGTCTTATGGCGACGATGGGTCAGGAAAGACTTAGGCATGGGAAGGAAGCGGCCGTGGCCTTAATTAAGGTACAGCCCCAGAATTTGCCTGGTGTGAAAATGGGAAACCACGTAAAACCATCTTCAGGGCTGCCGACAGTGGGTTTCGAACCCACTATCTCCCGGATGCGAGCTCACAGCTGTATGCTCCTAACCGTTGAACACATCTTAATACAATTCACAACATAATCTCACTGTTATGAATATATTTTACCTCCGCTTAGCAAATTCTCTTTCAGCTTTTCCACCTCAGCTGCATTGGCAGAATCCCCATAACTCGCCCACATAACTCGCCAAACTTTCGGGGATGATGGACGACGGCAAATGGATTAAGTTTGAGATAAGGAACCGTACTCCAGAAATGTTTGAGTCAAGAAGTTATTAATAATTAATATTCTTCTTCCTTCCCGGCTAAATGCAGCAGTATACACAGTGGTGCTCAGAGATGTACTACCCATGTTCCCGGAACACATTCCACTTGCCCTTCGTCAACGGATGTGGCTCCAACATGATGAAGCCCACCTCACTTTTGACTGACGGTTCGTGAAACACTTGGATCAGATATTCCGTGCAAAGTGGATAGGAAGAGAAGGTCCTGATTCGTGGCCCGCTCGTTCACCTGATCTCACCCCACTTGATTTATTCTTGTGGGGCCATGTGGAAAGCCTTGTATATGAGATACCTGTCGAGACTGAAGAGAATCTCTTGGCAAGAATTCTCGCTGCCTGCGACGTTGTTCAAAACGACACCGGGGATATTCGAACGGGTACGCCAGAACTTTGTGCGACGATGCCATGCCTGCATTGACGCAGGGGGACGCCATTTCGAACACTTGTTGAAAAATGGAGCAGCTTGTGAAACTTGTGCAGGTAAACGGACTTAAATGAGTAGAATTTTGCTTAACTTTTGACTCGATCGTTTCCGGAATATGGTTCCTTATCTCAAATTGGTCCATTTGCCGTCCTCTACGATCCCTGAAAATTTGTAACATCATCACGGATACAACCTGTCTGTGAATATTAAACATCTTGACGTTTGTCACCACTTTGACACACTAAACATTTTGCCTTTCTTCGCGCTCTGTATAAATATACGAATAAATAGTGGCAACTATTTATTTACAACAGATACAAAAGAGTTACATGTTAGCAACCCTTACTGTCCTTCAATGTAGTCACCACCGTTGTGATATATATATATATATTTGCTACTTGCTTTACGTCGCATCGACACAGATAGGTCTTATAGCGACGATGGGGCAGGAAAGGGCTAGGAGTGGGAAGGAAGCGGCCGTGGCCTTAATTAAGGTACAGCCCCAGAATTTGCCTGGTGTGAAAATGGGAAATCACGGAAAACCATCTTCAGGGCTGCCGACAGTGGGGTTCGAACCCACTCTCTCCTGAATACTGGATACTGGCCGCACTTAAGCGACTGCAGCTATCGAGCTCGGTCCGTTGTGAATTAAGGCCACGGCTGCTTCCTTCCCACTCCTAGGCATTTCCTATCCCTTCGTCGCCATAAGACTTATCTGTGTCGGTGCGACGTTAAACAAATAGCAAAAAAAAAACCGTAGTTGTGTATAACCCGGTGCCAGCGATGTGGAAGCCGTAGAATACCTTTAGTAGAGCCTGTTCTTTTGATGGTGCGAATGGAGCGATCTACTGCCTGTCGACTCTGTGCAACCGTTCTGAAGCGAATGACACGAAGTGGTTCCTTCATCTTCGGAATCCAATCGAAGTCACAAGGACTTAAGTGCGTCTTAGCAACGTCGTAACGCAACCATTTGTGCATTTCCGTCAAATCATGCGGAACCCATCGTGATGAAATTTTTCGCATGCCCAGGCGTTCTTCAGGATGTGAAGCACAGTCGTATGCGCTAATCCAGTTTCTTGGGTGGGCTCACAAATCATCTGGTTTCGATCACTGTCCAGTGACGCGGCAAGAGCATGCACTTCTTCTTCTTCTTCACTGACGCTCGTAGGACGACCTGCCGGATGAATGTCCGCCACAGTTTGCCGACCATCGTTGAAGGCTTTTACCTAACGTGCCACTGTTCTGTAAGGCAATGTAGATTCCCCGCAAGCCTCTTGAAGACCTTGATGACATTGTCGTGCTGTACGACCTCTGGCACATTCAATCTTGATCCAACTCCGTTGTTCCTGTTTGGAAAACTTAGTGACAACCTTACCGCTAGCTCACAAGTGACTGTGTTTCTCTCGCTTGTGCGCACGCAGGTGATGTGGAAAGGGCGAGTCCATTTGCTCTGAGGTAAGGTAGGTATGTAACCAACGTGTGCTATCAGCAACAATATTAGATTCCGTTGCGTAGCGTCTCCACAGCAGTGCTGCCACTATTTAAGTTCCAACCCTCGTATATACAGTTTCCCACTGTCGATTGAAATAAATACGTGGAGATATGGAATGCCGCTTCGCATGCGGAACGTTTTCAGCCATGATTTTAGTAACTACAATAGAATGATCAAAACAAAAAGTAACGTCTTGTCGTTGATGGAAAAAGTACAAGAAGAAAAAAATAGTGTCAAATTCTCGTTCGGAGAAATCAAATGATTATAAATAGGTCTTTCAATAAATGAAACTCGATAACAAATAATATATTTGCATTTAATGAATCGTTTCCGAGAGATATCTATATGGAATGGGGAGTGAACAAGCGTAGGATTCAGCGAATCGAAAGATGAAAACTGACTCAGAGCCTGTGAAACTTCCACGAATGAAATAATCAGTTCTGTAGAGACAGATGAGATGAAGCCTCTTTGATAATAGAGTCTTCTATATGTCTCTGAAGGGCTCAACAGCTAAAATAATACTTTCGGGGGAGGAGATCGAACAAGTGTCTAAATTCAAATATTTGGGAAGCATAATCAGAAATGATCTTTATTGCTTGAACGAAGTGAAGACTAGAATTGCAATGGCCAAGGAAGCATTCATGAAACAAAGGACACTGTTGAGTTGAAGTGTTTTGTGTGGAGTGTGGCGCTTTATGGGGATAAGACTTGGACGTTGAGGAAAAGAGAAGACTAGAAGCATTTGAAATGTGGATCTGGCGGAAGATGGAGAAAATCAGCTTGCAAGAAAAAGTAAGGAATGAGGAAGTATTAAAACGAACGATAGTGGAATGCTTTCAAAGACGGAAGAAAAATTGGTTAGGCCACTGTTTGCGACGAAATTGTTTGCGAGGAGGGTTAGTGGACAGTGTAAAGATAAATAGAAGCTATTGGAAGACAAAGAGAATGGCTGAAGACAGAACAGCGTGGAGAATTCAAGCGAAGACCTGCCGATAGGCAGTCCACCAGTGATGATGATGAAAATCATATGTCTCTCAGTAACGGCCATTCATCAATACTTCACATCACAGCCTGCAAGATTACATCAACCATCCATACTCTAATGTCCCTCTTTGTTTACATGCCTTTCAGTGATGGCCATCTCCCCACGTGGGTGGGGGCAGGATAATAACACCCACGGTATGCCCTGCCTGCCGTAAGAGGCGACTAAAAGGTGCCCTTCTTCCCTACTCCTAGCCATTTCCTGTCCGGTTGTCTCCGTAAGACGGTCGGGGATACGTAAAGCAAATTGTTTAATAATAATAATAATAATAATAATAATAATAATAATAATAATAATAATAATAATAATAATAATAATAATAATAATAATAATTGTTCCGGGGATTCTATGGAACGCAGGGGTGAAAGAAAGTGCGGGCATGAATGGGTCGATATAAAACAGTCAGAAGATTAATTTAAAAGTTTAAAATTAGAGCTATATTACTTTCTCCTTTTTTTGGGGGGGGGGTCTTTTCGGATGTTAAATTTTAACAAAACAATTCGCTAAGCGAAAAGACAAGATTTCAGGTACAACAATGAGATATGAAATTTCGTATGGCTTTTAGTACCGGGATATCCCAGGACGGGTTCGGATCGCCTGGTGCAGGTCTTTATATTTGACTCCCGTAGGCGACCTGCGCGTCGTGATGAGGATGAAATGATGATGAAGACAACACATACACCCAGCCCCCGTGCCATTGGAATTAACCAATTAAGGTTAAAATCCCCGACCCGGCCGGGAATCGTACCCGGGACCCTCTGAACCGAAGGCCAGTACGCTGACCGTTCAGCCAACGAGTCGGACACAATGAGATATAGAAGTAATATAATAAATCACAAGAGCTCCTTTGCTCCAGGAAATTATCCAAGAGACTATTCAAACAGTATACCATTCCAACCTTCCAAAGGCATCATTCAACCTTTACATTAATAAGAAGAGCGTTATTGTTCTATCAATTTACACTTAGGAATCCATTTTCAAAAATTTCCACATCCTACATTTTAGAAAATCAAATAGTAAGTAAGGGTTGTTCTGCCCGAAGGCAGGTCCGAACTTCCGCAGAGGTGCTCCTGAGCCGGAGTTTACGTGCGGTAGAGTGGCCAGTTCCTTTCCGCTCCTCCATTCCCTTAACCCCCACCAACAGCGCGTGGCAACTCATCCAACTCCTGACCACGCCCAATGTTGCTTAACTTCGGAGATCTCACGGGATCCGGTGTTTCAACACGGCTACGACTGTTGGCAATCAAATAGTATTCACTGTCTAAAACTATGAACAGTCTGATATCTTTACCATGAAAAGAATGACATAGAGTTTAACAGGAGAAGCGAGTACCGGTACCCATTTTACAAGGCCTTCGGTAAAAACAGAAGGTTAAATTACTGGCCCAAAAACCAGGCGAACCCTTGCACTCCAAGAAATTACATTAGATGCATAAAACCCTGTTTGGAGAAAAATATTTAACAAAGAGAAAGTCACCTCCGTAGCCATGAAGGCCCTTGGAGGAGTGAAAGGTAAAGGCTTCCACCATTGTTAACCGCGGCACATGATGTGATAGAGTGGTTAGCTCGACGCCATGCCGCCTTTGCCCCCAGGAATTAACCTGGTACTCATTTTTGGTGTAGGCTGAGTGAACCTCAGGGCCATATGCACCTCCGGAAGTGGAAATCTCGTTCCTTAAATTTTACGACTTCCTGACGGGGATTCGAACCCACGTCCTTCCGGGCGAACCGAGCACGCCTTTACCGCCTCGGCCAGACAGCCCCTAGAAAAATATTTAAGTTACAGAAATTACAAGATAGATTTTAAAGGTTACAAAATCCTAGTCACCTCAAGATCAAGTTGAGAGAGAACACGAGAGGGTACCTCACTCTCTGTTCCCTAATTTTGGTTAAGTTCTGTCGGCTTGTTTGAAATGTTCATTTAAGTTTCAAATTTACATTTTAGAAAATAAAGTTACATTACTAAAAATATGAAACATTCCTCTCGAGCTAGCTTTCAAAGACTATCACATAATTAAGCTTGAACTGCCATTACCTTGAGCTGGTGGACCTATCGAAGATGGACGAGGCACCCCGGCGTCCTTTATAAACACACACTCTAGACTGGAGCGATCAGTAAGACAACCTGGTCCGAAAATGTGCCACCATTTATAGCCGAGGGGAAAATTCCAGAAAACTCTGGGCTACGGCCCTGATACACCCCCAATTCTCATTGGATAATCAAATAAATACCACAAGGTTTTGATTGGTAGAAAAAGAAATGTACAAAAATTTTTCATTGACCAACATCTTGAGTTGGCAGCAAGAGATAGAAGTGTTGATGTATGTATGTTCAGTCTTCAGCCCTAAGGCTGGTTGGATCCTCAAAAGCTCTGCCATCAGCTGTCATAGATGGCCTAGGCATCACTGAAGAGGCGTACTAGGAAAATGAGAAGTGAGGTAGTTTCCCGTTGCTTTCCTCACCGAGCCAGAAGTTGCTATTACATATCAGTCTGCCAAGCCCACTTAAATGCATGCACCAACCGACCCTATGAGCAACACTTTCACACCGTTCATAGCAGGGACTGGCTGCAGAAGGAATGGCATTACTAGCATCACTCATACCTCAGTCACTTTCATATTGTCAAAGCCAAGGATAAGACAGAGACATATCAATGAAAGTAACAAAATTGCTCTAGCCCATACCAGAAGACATAGTGCACTGTAAACACTAGGTCCGGCGAGCAAAGGCATAGAAGTGTTGATAACTTTTGAAAATCAAAAAAGAAACACTGAACATTCCAGTTTACGAAACCTTTACATACAAAATTTATCCAGAATTTTAATAGTCCATCTCCACACCAAAGGGCACAACATAAGTTTACAGTAGCGACATCTGTTGAGAAATATTCAAACATCTTGCGCTAGTTGTTGCAAGTTTTAAATTACAGATAACATTCTCCAAGGCGCTTAATTTAAATGTACGGGGTGGGTGTACCTTCGGTACAACAACAACAACAACAACAACAGCAACAATAATAATAATAATAATAATAATAATAATAATAATAATAATAATAATAATAATAAGATTGCTTGGTATAATTAATTCAAAGAAGGTCAAAATAAGCTGGTTTGAGGAAATAAAGCAGGACTTAAAACAAATGAACATCACAGAAGATGTCATCAGGGATCGCAAGGCTTTTGGGAATCTGGTTGCAAAGCACACGTTCACGGAATAGGCTAAAAGAACCACAGGGAAACAATGGACGGAAGAACGCAAGAAACAGCATAGCGAGTTCATGAAGAGATTTTGGGAGGAGAAGAAGAAAGGAAAACAATCATCAAGCTAACAAGTTCCAACGCGCTCTGTAAACGGGCATAACGAAGAAATAATAATAATAATAATAATAATAATAATAATAATAATAATAATAATAATAATTATAATAATATGCCCGGTTGAGTAGCTCACACAGTTGAGGCGCTGGCTTTTTGTCCCCAACTTGGCAGGTTCGATCATGGCTCAGTCCGGTTGTATTTGAAGGTGCTCAAATACGTTAATCTCGTGTCGTTATACTTACTGGCATCTAATAGAACTCCTGCGGGACTAAATTCTGGCACCTCGGCATCTCCGAAAACATAATAATAATAATAATAATAATAATAATAATAATAATAATAATAATAATAATAATAATAATGCAATTAATAGTTTTATGTCGCACTAGCTACTTTTACGGTTTCGGTGGCTCCGACTTGTAGGGGCTACACGAGGCCAATATATTTCAGCACCCTTCAATACCTTCGGACTGAGCCAATGTCAAACCCGCTTACTTGGGCACTGAAGACCAGCGCTGTAGTGTCTGAGCTACTCAGCCCAGCCATCTGTACGTTGTGCGATTGGGACGTTCAAGGTTACGTTGAAAGTGATGGCATGTTATTTACTCTTGTCTCGTGTATGACTTGAAGATGTGTTGGGAACATTCCGTCCTGACTAATTACCGTGTCGTCCCTCACGGTCACCGAATTTGGCTTTTGGCGAGGTCAGCGGCCGTCGTTACATCGCACACATCTCTTTACGACAAGTTTCAATCAATCAATCAATCAATCAATCAATCAATCAATCAATCAATCAGTCAATCAGTCCAGTCAATCAATACCTATCTGCATTTAGGGCAGTCGCCCAGGTGACAGATTCCCTATCTATTGTTTTCCTAGCCTTTTCTTGAATGATTTCAGAGAAATTGGAAATGTATTGAACATCTCCTTTGGTAAGTTATTCCAATCCCTAACTCCCCTTCCTATAAACGAATATTTTCCCCAGTTTGTCCTATTGAATTCCAACTTTATCTTCATATTGTGATCTTTCCTACTTTTAAAGACACCACTCAAACTTATTCGTCTACTAATGTCATTCCGCGCCATCTCTCCAATGACAGCTCGGAACATACCACTTAGTCGAGCAGCTCGTCTTCTTTCTCCAAAGTCTTCCCAGCCCAAACTTTACAACATTTTTGTACCGCTACAGAACAAATAGTGCTGCTTTTCTTTGGATTTTTTTCCAGTTCTTGAATCATGTAATCGCGGTGAGGGTCCCATACGCTGAAACCATACTCTATTCTCTGCACGTAATAGATTTTCAGCAATCTTTCTCATGGTCGTTGCTCCACTCCACCCATTAAACTGTGCAGTATCTATAACAATTCTTCTACGTTAGGGCCCTGGCATGGTTTTAGAGCCCTATTGTTGATAAACGTAAAATTATCGATAAATGACCTATAAAGTGGCCCAAAATTATCTTAAAATAATCTGAAATGTTTGTGAAATGACCTAGTAAAAATGATCAGTTTATATTACAATAGCATGTTGCAGATGAATTTTTGAAGCTGATAAAAACAGGATTTGTCAAGAAGTTGAAAATGGTGGAGAGAAAGATTCTGAGGAAGTTACTGGAATCCCAAAGAACAAAGAATAGAGGATGGATCATACAGAAAGAAAGGAAACCAAGATGGAAAAAATCTCAGTTACCATCCGGAAGAGGAGAGCCTAGTTCTTCGGACATATCGACACAATGAACCCGGGAAGACTGACTATTCAGATAGCAAAACTTTTTTTTTTTTTTTTTTTTTTGAGATCAGGAAAACTACGGTGCGCTGGTATCAGAATGTGAAGAAAGACCTGGAAGAAATGGGAATACAAGGATCGGATATCAACAACAGGAATGCTTACAAGTCTAGGACCAAAGTCACCACGAGGTTTCAAGAAAGAGTTAGATCCCGTACCCAAGCGCCGTGGACAGAAGAAAGGAAGGGATTGCAGAGTGACAGGATGAAGGAGCACTGGACGAGGATTAAATTTGCTTTACGTCGCACCGACAGAGATATGTCTTATGGCGACGATGGGATAGGAAAGGGCTAGGAGTGGGAAGGAAGCGGCCTAGCCTTAATTAAGGTACATCCCCAGCATTTGCCTGGTGTGAAAATGGGAAGCCACGGACAACGATTTTCAGGGCTGCCGACAGTGGGGCTCGAACCTACTATATCTCGGATGCAAGCTAATAGCTGCGTGCGCCTGTCCACACAGCCAACTCGCCCGGCGGACGAGGATTACAGCTCAGAAACAGATGAAGCTGAATTCGAATTAACGTGGTCCATAGTCGGACAAAACGAAGGTAGAAGCTGCATGTTGTATTTATCGAACATTTCGCATATTTGAGTGTGATCAGAGTACGAATGTTTACGCTGGCATGTGTTTTATATCTTTAATAAAACCGAGCGAGTTGGCCGTGCGGTTAGAGGCGCGCAGCTGTGAGCTTGCATCTGGGAGATAGTGGGTTCGAACCCCACTGTCGCCAGCCCTGAAAATGGTTGTCCGTGGTTTCCTATTTTCACACCAGGCAAATGCTGGGGCTGTACCTTAATTAAGGCCACGGCCGCTTCCTTCCCATTCCTAGGCCTTTCCTATCCCATCATCGCCATAAGACCTATCTGTGTCGGTGCAACGTAAAACAAATAGCAAACAAAAAATGTCCTAGAAATACAGATAAAAACCTACTATAAAATGCCTTTAAAATGTAGGCCTAACCATAACCGATAAAAACTGAGAATTAAAAAAAAAAGACCGGGCGAGTTGGCCGTGCGCGTAGAGGCGCGCGGCTGTGAGCTTGCATCCGGGAGATAGTAGGTTCGAATCCCACTATCGGCAGCCCTGAAAATGGTTTTCCGTGGTTTCCCATTTTCACACCAGGCAAATGCTGGGGCTGTACCTTAATTAAGGCCACGGCCGCTTCCTTCCAACTCCTAGGCCTTTCCTATCCCATCGTCGCCATAAGACCTATCTGTGTCGGTGCGACGTAAAGCCCCTAGCAAAAAAAAAATTAAAAAAATGACCTTTAAAAACCCCATATATCTATTATATATATTGCAGAATACCCATAATTGCCAGTAAGCATCGTCTCTGAGCACTCTATTTAAATTACTTTTCAGCAGAGTCCGAGGCCTAATTATAATTAATTAATTGATTAATTAATGTATTTATTTGTTTATTTAATATTAATTGTCTCCCATTGGAAATTATCCAGTAGGACTCGTATACTCTCTACTTTTTATTAATTTTTTCAATGTACACATTTTCATTTGTATAGGTCATGGTCTAAAATTTGTCACGGTTTCTTCAGCACCACTGTTATAATTTCGTCTCGCAAAGATTGAGGTAATCCGAATATTTTCCAAAACGATTCAAAGAATTTCTGAATAATACCGCGAGACCTTATTATAAGTAGGCCTACTGTTACTTCTAAATGTTTCAGATGATTTTTTTCCTTGAAATACCCAATCATTGACTCGTATGTGTTTTTTCTTTTCAACCTTTACTTCTGGGTGATTTCTTCCCGTTTCAGATCTAATTGTCGGATTTATAATGAATCTCTTTCTGGTGGTGACCTTTGAATATACCAAGATTATTATTATTATTATTATTATTATTATTATTATTATTATTATTATTATTATTATTATTATTATTATTATTATTATTATTATTATTAAGAGTTGCTTGTACTAGGGGATTTTGAACTTTTTTTCAGTCGATGACTCTTTGTCTCAGGAATTGAGCAAAACTCCGATCTTCTGTTTGGAAGCATTAAAGTACTTGATATCGTTCGTTAGAGAGACAAAGTAGAACGTTAATGACGTGGGTTTAATATCCCATTAGCTACTAATGATCTTTAGAGACGCCAAGATGTCGGAATTCGACCCGAGGTTGCATAATAGTTACTCCCTTAGCATCCCATAACGTGCGTGGCATCTAGGTCATTCTCCTCGCCAAACAAACAAAAAAAAATACAGACTGAAACATAATCAATCTAAAATAAAATTTACAAAACTGGACACAAAATAAGTAAAATGAATATAAAGTCCCGCTGTGAGCCCCATATGCGATAAGTACTGAACTTTGTCACAGAAGACTCATTGAAATTTGTTCCCTCAAGAACATTTCTGACTACAGCGCCTTTACAATATTGAAATATTATGAAGAGCTTGATGATGGGAATAGCTATCTTCTAATAAAGGCTTTGGTGCGGATTCTGCCAACTCTACCAATTTCAGTAGGTCAGTAACCTCTGTTAATTAAATAATATTAGCTCCGCCAATTTCGCCAATCCCCATCACGTGCCGCGGTTAACAATGGTGGAAGCCTTTACCTTCCACTCCTCCAAGGGCCTTCATGCCTGTACGGAGGTGACTTTGTCTTTGTAATCTCGTCAATGTAGCCTCCCTTATTTTATTTTGTTCTCATCTTTAATAAATACACTAGTGGACCCGCGCTGCTCCGTTATAAGCACGTCAAGAGAACTCGTCTTAATATGCCTGCCCTAGTCATATTGGTTTGCCTTCCCTTTTCAATGCTTTTATGAACATTTAATACCGGTACCTAATAATTGATTCCACACAGTATTCACTGTGCTTCGACCATACGGGCTTACCTGAATCTTAAAATGTTAAAATGATCTTGCCCGAGATAGTTCTACATATAATTGGCCATGACTGAACTGGTTCGGGTAAGTAGGCACCCACTTTATTAAGACATTGTCCCTGCGCTTTATTAGTGGTCATACAGAAGGCTAGTCGACTTGATACCTTCTCTTCTGTGCGTACGTTGATGTTTTCTATTAGCAGCGTGTAAGTTATTAGGAAAGTTCTGCCATCTGTTGAGTATATTAAGAAGCTGGGGAAGGTCAGAGATTCAAAGAGTATATAACATCATCATCATCGTTGACCAACTCCAGTTTCCCAGGTGTGGTATACGAGGCCCTTCCATTTTGTTCGGTCCATGAACCATTCTTCGTTCATAATCCGTTCCCAATCCTGACCTCTCTCCTCTACATCCTTCTTCACTAAGTCTGTCCATTTTTCTCAATCAATCAATCAATCAATCAATCAATCAATCAATCAATCACTACTGATCTGCATTTAGGGCAGTTGCCCAGGTGGCAGATTCCCTATCTGTTTTTTCCTAGCCTTTTCTTAAATATTCGCAAAGAATTTGGAAAATTATTGAACATCTCCCTTGGTAAGTTATTCCAATCCCTAACTCCCCTTCCTATAAACGAATATTTGCCGCAATTTGTCCTCTTGAATTCCAACTTTATCTTCATATTGTGATCTTTCCTACTTTTAAAGACACCACTCAAACGCATTCGTCTACTAATGTCATTCCGCGTCATCTCTCCACTGACAGCTCGGAACATACCACTTAATCGAGCAGCTCGTCTCCTTTCTCCCAAGTCTTCCCAGCCCAAACTTTGCAACATTTTTGTAACGCTACTCTTTTGTCGGAAATCACCCAGAACAAATCGAGCTGCTTTTCTTTGGATTTTTTCCAGTTCTTGAATCAGGTAATCCTTGTGAGGGTCCTATACACTGGAACCATACCCTAGTTGGGGTCTTACCAGAGACGTATATGCCCTCTCCTTTACATCCTTACTACAATCCCTAAATACCCTCATAACCATGTGCAGAGATCTGTACCCTTTATTAACAATAATATTTATGTGGTTACCCCAATGAAGGTCTTTTCTTATATTAACACCTAGGTACTTACAATGATCCCCAACAGGAACTTTCACCCCATCAACGCAGTAATTAAAACTCAGGTCTGCCCACTGGTCTCTTTCCCCTTATTTCTCTTTCATACTCCTTTCTTGCAGACCTCTTCGCACTCATTCTTTTCACATGACCAAACCACGCCAGTCTTGCCTTTTGGATCTTCTGGAGTAAGGAGTCTTCTAGTCCTACGTCTTCTCTGACTTTTTCATTCCTGATTTTATCCCTCCTGGTCTTCTGGATCATTGTGGGTAGGAACTTCATTTCTGCTGCTTGGAGTTTCGAGTTGTCCTTTCTTGTTAATGTAGCGGTTTCCAGGCTGTATGTGAGGATAGGCGTGTAGTATGATTTATACAGTGTCATCTTGGTTTTGAGTTGTACTTGCCTTGCTGATTCGACTGTTTACTTCATATTTAGCTAAGTTATCCTTGGACATTATACTATCCAAGTACTTAAATTCTGTGTCACTGTCCAGCTTAGTGCCATTTAACATGATTTCTGGCGGATTGTCACCATTCTGTACCTTCAGCACTACCGTTTTAGCCTTGTTGATGTTTAATCCATATCTCCTGACTCGATCCCTCCAGTCTCTCTTCCACATTTTTTTTCTGAGTTGTCCCAAATTACTACATCATCTGCAAATGAAAATGCTTTTAAATCTTGTTGCCCCTTTTCTTTTAGCGCCTTTAATATGTTATCCATTACAATGATAAATAATAGGGGTGACAAAGCACTACCCTGACAGTCTGGCAATCCAGAACCGACTTGAACACAGCTTCTGGTTTTCTCGTAAAGCACCTTAACTTTTGAAATTAGACTGTCTCGAACTTTGAGCTTTCTCAGGCACTCCCAAATAAGTTCCCTTGGTATGCTGTCATAGGCCTTTTCGATGTCAAGGAACAGTAATCAAAAAATATATAGCACACAATAATATTCTTCCATGATCAAAGGAAGTTTATAATCTCTGACTTGACAGGCAGTAATCAAACATGGCTGCATGCAGTGAAATAACTAGGATAAAAATCACATAATTAGATGAGAATATTAATGGAAGTGTTAGTCGCTTAGCAACCGGGTCAGGGATGGAATGAATGAATCATACATAGGCTATTAGTGCGGTGGGGTCGCCACTCCCAAAGTCTGATAGATGCTATGAAATGAGAATGTTGCTGGAATGTCAG
This sequence comes from Anabrus simplex, assembly GCF_040414725.1. Taxonomy (NCBI): domain Eukaryota; kingdom Metazoa; phylum Arthropoda; class Insecta; order Orthoptera; family Tettigoniidae; genus Anabrus; species Anabrus simplex. The sequence goes on from NC_090279.1 coordinate 193,827,249, forward strand.
GGAAAACCGGAGTACCCAGAGAAAAACCTGTCCCGCCTCCGCTTTGTCCAGCACAAATCTCACATGGAGTGATCGGGATTTGAACCACGGTATCCAGCGGTGAGAGACCGGCGCGCTGCCGCCTGAGCCACGGAGGCTCTCCATTCATTGAGTTAGAATTCAAAATTCTATTTTATTTTTTATTTTATTTTTTGTAAAAATTCGCAACATTCCAGTGTTAAGCAATTAACATTATTAAACCTTCCTTTCAGCTGAACTATGCATATTGTTATTACTAGTACCTCTGTTCTTTTCTCAGAATTTTACGAAAGTTGACCTGTTAATAACGTGCGACCTGTCATCGTGCCTAAGGTTTCCAATGTGTCCCTTACAAGTTGCAAAATCCCTGCGTTAGAAGATATGATGACCCTCAGTGTTAAGTGTACATTCACCTTGAGAATAGTCTGCTTCATACTTTTCCACTTGTTGCAAGAGAAGCAGAAATACAAACCATGGCAATGAACGGTGCCGGTTAGAGTTGCTATAGAAGCTTCCGCCCTCGCCTCTTAGACGATGCATTGAAATAATATTATGGTGAAAGTTTCGACAGACAGACCTTACTTGTTTGTAGGCCGACATCGCCGCATCGCAGCTGAGCGTGTCTGGGAGCACGTCGCCTCAGACGCACTGACCGACAAACCTGCCTTTTGTTACCACCTGATGGTACTCCTTCGGTTCAGTGGAGACTGTGTCAGAAGGTGTGGCACCACGTAGCTGAGATTGCTTCCGCTTATAGACTGATTACAGTCCCTCATCTTGGTGGTTTGACGTTTGGAAGTCAATTTTGATTTAGCTGACACAAATATTGTTATGGCTACGGGCCATCTGAAAATTTGCGTCACGAAAAATTGAGCGATACAAAATTTGTGACGTGATGTTACCTAGCAACCGTGCAGGCTGTGATGTGAAGTACCGATGGATGGCCATGATTGAGAGACATATTATCAAAGAGCGGCATTAGAGTGCTGATGAAAGTCCATGACTGAGAGACATACTATCAAGCAGGGGCATTAGAGTGCTGCAGAATGACCATGACTGAGAGACATATTATCAAGGAGGGGCATTAGAGTGCTGCAGAATGACCATGACTGAGAGACATATTATCAAGGAGGGGCATTAGGGTACTGATGGATGTTCATAACTGAGACACATATTATCAAGGAGGGGCATTAAAGTACTGATGGATTTGCCTGGAGGAGAAGTGGGAAACCACGGAAAACCACTTCGAGGATGGCTGAGGTGGGAATCGAACCCACCTCTACTCAGTTGATCTCCCGAGGCTGAGTGGACCCCATTCCAGCCCTCGTACCACTTTTCAAAATTTTGTGGCAGAGCCTCCGGGGGTGGCAGCTAATCACACTAACCACTACACCACAGTAGCGGACTATTTATTTATTTATTTATTTATTTATTTATTTATTTATTTATTTATTTATTTATTTATTTATTTATTTATTTATTTATTTACAATTTGCTCTACGTAGTACAGACACAAATAGATCTTATGGCGACTATGGAATAGGAAAGCGCTAGGAATGGGAAGGAAGTGACTGTGGTCTTAATTAAGGTACATCCCTGACATTTGTCTGGTGTGAAAATGGGAAACCACGGAAAACCATTTTCAGGGCTGCTGACCGTGGGATTCGAACTCACTATCTCCCGAATTCAAGCTGAAGGCTACGTGACTCAAAGCATGCAGCCACTCTCTTGGTGTTTAGAAATTTGTAACCCCGCTAGTACAGTTGGCAGACTCACCCCTAAACTTTGAATGAAAGCACCAAGAGTGCGGTCCTCAACTGGTATTGTTCACGAAAAAAGGAAGATGGTTATTATCCCCTGGAAGCCTTATATTTTCCTTGTTCGTCTCTCTGTACTAATTGGTAATATCTGTCAACTGAGGTTCTAATACCTGGGGCCTCGCCAAATCCTGTTGTGACGAGCTCAACGCGATGGCCTACGTGCCAGCAGTCTCGCAAGTTCTGAAGTGACCTGCCGTAGGATCTGCGCTTAGCGGTCACTGACTGCTTGTTATGTATGACGTTGCCGGGGGCCGGGAAGGAAGTACCGTGACGTCATCTACATACCTAGAAGTAGTGTGCAGGACGGAGGAAAAGAACACCGTTAGTCCGACCAACCAACAACCTGTCATCAAAGCTGCCCACGCCTTGCTCCATTCAAGAACTTGTCCAACTGCGGTCTGATATTTTACAAGTTCTCTCGTTCATTTGCCAGCTCATTCCCATATACAGTGACTCAAAGTTTTACAACACACGCGTTTTAGCTGGGCTGTAGTGGAGGGAATACGCAGGTATACGCCGTATGTCGTCTGGCTAACTCCACTCATTATTATTATATAATTCGCTGGGGCCATCAAGGACCACATTAAGTCTTGTTGCATTTGACACTGAACTTGGCCTTCTTTAGAGCCCAAATTTTCTTCATTCTTTGTAAGTGGGCCTGCTTACGCTCCTCTGTCCAAGGGGCACCGTGTTTTCTCTTCGGTTGCTCGTCTCGGTTTAACCCGTTCGTCAATATTTTCTTGCGGAAGCGATCTCTGTTAAGGGCGTCTTCAGCTGAGATATGTAGCATTTGCAGGTCTTCTTTGGTATTTCTAAACCAGGGAATTGTAGTTTTTGGGTTTGAATAAAAAAGTGAAAGATCTCTTTAGTTACTAACTTTCTTCCGTCCGTTCTTTTCAGATGATCGTAAAATCGTGCTTGGCTTTTTCGGATTGTGTCGGTAATTTTTTCTGTTTTGCTGTAGACTTCCTCGTTGGGTCTCTTTTGATGGATTCAATTTCTGTACTTTGGTTCCAAAATTCCTCTCACAATTTTGCGCTCTCTTTTCTCCAGTTCTTCAAGGAGTGCTTTGCTGGCATTTAGAGATAGGGTTTCGGCTGCATATAGAACTACTGGCTACAGTACAAAAAATGTCACATGAACATGTTTCCAAAGTGCAGTGTGTGTGTGGAACTGCAGCTGTTTGTATGGTTGGCATAATCAGGTTTCATGAATTCGAGAGTGAAATACCTTGGGAATCGGCTTGCTCAGCGCTTTGGAGGGTCGAATGCAGAGTTGGTTTCGGCTTACCGGTACTCATACACCTCTGCATTCGGCAGACGGAGAGGGGCTGGTCGGCTGTTCTGATAACAGTTCTCCATTCTGCTGCTCTAAGGTGAATGCCGGAAGAGTTCCTAGTATAGGCCACGGCCGGCAATCCTCTCACCTTCTTCATACATCTCCTTCACCGAACCAAACCTCCCACGAACCTACTACGCTGGCGTAGCAGGGGAAGAGGTGGAGCGTCCCAGGTGGCGGATAGTGTGGTACCAACCGGCCTGCCGGCGGACTGGAGCGACATAAAATAGCTCACGCGGACCATACTCACAACCCCCTGTGGGTGGGGGCCGCAGACGAAGAAAACACCCACGGTACCCCCTGCCTGTCGTAAGAGGGGTGACCAAGGGATGATTGAATTAGAACCATGAGACTACTTGTATTTCGTACTATCACACGAGTAACACCATGGGTCGCCTTTACTTGCGAGTAGTACCACTATGTTAGGTACACAATAGGTTTGTAATTAGTAATAACAGAGGGTGAATCAGTATGGGTTTTAAGTACCCGTGATTGGTATCACTATATGCGGAACACCACGGGCTTACGTTGCCTGCGATTAGGACCATTGTAAGAAACACCACGGGTCTGGACGTTGCCTGTGATTAGTATCACTATATGAGCGACACCGTGTGTCTGCGTTGCCTGTGAGTAGTACCACAATGTGTGGAACACCGTAAGTCTACGTTACTTATGATTAATAATAATAATCGTATGGCCTCAGCTACCGTGTGCAGACATTTCGAATTGACGCCATCTGGCTGTCTGCTCGTCAATTTCGACGTTCCGTTTTACTCTAGGCCCACTAGATGGCAAACCGGATCTCTCTTGGGCGTCTATGGCTGAGATTTAATTAATTTTGTCGGGTAAATACCAAATGTATCACCAGAGATCTTTTACATGCCGACATCTTACGACATGGAGTGTCGAGTGGACTTTTTTCCGCCCTTCAAAAATCCGACTACCTCTGCCGGGTATCTTGGGATCCGGAGGCCGACACTCTACCACGGATCCACAGAGGCAGCTTACTTACGATTAGTACCGCAACATGAGAAATACGATGATTCTTACTCTCCTAGCGATGGGTACCATTATGAGGGGCCGTTGGCCTGGATTTTGGATCCCTTTAGACAACAAGCACCATCGATTCAGGATTGTGCTTTGCAAGCAACCCCTTGGTCGGTAGGGCCTTTATACGATTGTTTTAAGATTGTTTCTGGGAAGGTGGGGTATTGCGATTCCACTGATTGTTTTAAGTTCATAATCACTGTTCATCGTCGTGTTTTTTAATTCTAGTCAGTGAATTAATTTTGGAATTATTTTTAACTTTCAATATTGAGAGTTGGATCCGCTGATTATTTTAAATTCATATTCATCCATTCATTCTTCATCATCACGTTTTGATCTCTGCTCAGTGGATGAGTTTTGCACTTTTAAATTGTCATTATACATTTCATCTCATTTCTTAGCATTAGAGGCCGATGACCTAGATGTTAGGCCCCTTTAAACAACAAACATCATCATCGAATCATGTCTCCCTGGCCTGAGTTACTGTTTAGGAGGCCCGCCCTCCCCTTCAGGGACGGAGTGTAAACTTGTAGTAGTGGAGCGACGGGAGAAGTTCGTGATGTCTTCGTTTCTGAGAGGAATTTACACAGTTCCATGCGCTCATTCTTTTTTAACGTTGAAAACATTTCTTAACACACAAAGTGGGGAGTCCCCATACTATGAAAAACGTAAAATTAAACAATTTCCTCAATTATACGGAAGGAATTGAAGGGTTAAAGGGCCCGGAAATGTTTCAAATTTTGAGTCTTGGGTAGCTGTATCAAACTTTAAAAAATCGAAAAAAACTTCTGACCTAAATGCAGTTCCTGAAAAACAGCCCGAAATCGCTTATTTCTTTACTAGTTTTTTATTCAAATTCTAGCAGTATTAACTTTTTTTACATAATTCTTTCTGTAACGTGTTCCTTGGTTCAATGCTCTCAGACTTTCTTGATTTTTTGAAAAATGTCCACACCGAATGTAGTTATAAGGGCTTAAATGAAATTCTGCATTGACTCACATTAGCGCTCGAAGCGGTGCTTAAGTGAAACAATGCATTGACTCACATTAGCGCTCGTAGTGGTAGAAAAAGGCAAACGGTTAATCTAATCACGGCCGACTTGATGCGTCGCTCTAGCTAGCTCCTTAAGGAGCGAAGCGAGGTATCTAATCGTTGCCCACGAGATAAGTGTAGGCAACGATCTATGTAATCGACCGGATAACCACGGCCAACTGGATCTCTCGCTGCGCTCCTAGGTAGCTAGAGCGACGCATCAAGTCGGCTGTGAGATAACGATGATTAAGAAAAGGGTTGTCATTTTTAGGAAAAAGTAAGGAATATATTTTCATATTTTATTATATTTTATTTACCTAAAATTCGTAGCTTATATCCCTAGGATGTTTTCAACATTGAGTTGCTTGCCTGAAAAGACAGAACCATGACGAATAGAATAGAATAGAATAGAATAGAATAGAATAGAACAGATTCTTTAAGTATGTAAAGCACAATATTGCTTTCGCTTTTCGTAATGTTTCATTTTATTTCGTACGTTCTCTTATTAAAGTTCATAGATATTTCTTCGTGAACTGATAATATTATTTATAACTCTCTGACAGTGTTATTCATAACTGCCTGCTCTATGCTATGCGGTTAACATGCTTCTCAGCGTGAGCTCTTAGTGTCACGAACCTCCGCTAGGGGCGCCAGCTAACGCACCCAACTTATCTCCGTACCCACGTTATTCTGTTCCAGTGCGTTTGCATCGAGCATTTATTTGTGTGTCTCTGGTTGTAAAATTATTAATTGTTGTGTTCCTCACTGTATATCAAAACAGGAAATCCAAATTTTTCAGGACCGGGCGAGTTGGCCGTGCGCGTAGAGGCGCGCGGCTGTGAGCATGCATCCGGGAGATAGTAGGTTCGAATCCCACTATCGGCAGCCCTGAAGATGGTTTTCCGTGGTTTCCCATTTTCACACCAGGAAAATGCTGGGGCTGTACCTTAATTAAGGCCACGGCCGCTTCCTTCCAACTCCTAGCCCTATCCTATCCCATCGTCGCCATAAGACCTATCTGTGTCGGTGCGACGTAAAGCCCCTAGCAAAAAAAAAAAATTCAGGTGTGAGGATTCCTGTTATCCCCGCAAGTAAAGACTTCGAGAAAATTGTAGCCTGAATTTTTAAAGATGGAGATAAAAGATAAAACTAAAAGAAAAAGTTATTGAAGCCAGAGAGAGTGCATAGTCGGTCTTCGAATTATCCCCATTACCTTCAAACCAGAAAAATAGCTCCACAAAAGACCAGGCAGCGACAAGGTATTTCTTCGGAAGAAATCTGTGATGAAACAAGCTCTTCAGCTGCAGGAAATACACTGGATGACGAGTACGAAATTAATTTGAACAACGATTCCAACGAGTAAGAATGACAGCAGTGATCAGAAAATCAGACATTAGAGGCTCCGATCAAGAATTCTGAGACTGCGATAACAGCTGATGACTAATCATAATAAAGTTAAAAGACTACAGAGACAATTCGAAGACAACCCAGAAATTGATCGTCTGAATAAAATAAAGGAAGCAACCCAACAAAGGAAAAACGACCGTTTTTAAAAATCAAATCCATAATTTTCGCAAGACAAAATCCGGGCAGTCAGAACAAATCACGCGGTACTATGTGGCGTGGGGAATAGTATCCCAAACGGGTACGAATATGGCAGGACTGCTGGTCTAGTGTCAGCTCCGTCACAAAGTACTCTGGACAGGTAGCCTAAATGAAAAATGTCGATGGTGTTTGTCGGGATTTCCCAATTAGTGAAGGAGACACTTAGAGCTGAATGTAAAACTCTCAGACCAACAGATAGGAGTGTAACAGTGATCGCAGATTAAATGGCTAATTAGGTACGGCTACTCTACGACCGAACCAGTGACAAGTTCCTTTGCGTAGTCAATGTTGAAGGTGTATTTGGCGGAGATATTGTAAAATCACCTGTTCTCGCGAATAAACTGTTGTGTTTTCTTGTAATCCGACTTTCAAATAAGTTCTCTAGCGCTGCTGCCTACTTCCATTAAAGGCGTAGAGTCTACGATCTATCCCTTTTGTTTCAGAAATGATTACTGTAATGCCTTTCGGCAAAACAATCCAGACTGTGTGCATTTCTATTCGCAAGCAGATAAAATACTTACAATGGTTGAATGATGATTTCATCGAGTACGTTAAAATAATTCGGTTGGAATCAAAACGTGAAAAACTGAAGTGTCTGACTAATGAGACGGCAGATGCTGTCTCGCGAACGGTGAAATCTATAGTGGAATGTGTGTCTTACCTATTAAAAGATCAGTTATTTAATGTTCTCACTAGATGATTTTCTGGAGACGCAGTAGAAGCTCTATTTAGTTCAGTGAGATTGGGTGGTGGATTTAATGACATGACGAACGCACGCACTGCATTATGTGCTATAAAACGTATCCTGAAAACTGGTCATGAACAAAGGGTCAACGAAATAGTGATAGACATTTTTTTGCGTCCACTGCTGGTAAATAACAGAAATAAAAGGACTGAGAAGGTGCTCCGTTACTCGTGTCGAGAAAATTCTGAAATTTGTATGTACCATGCAGCATAGGATGATTCTAATATATCTACTGTAACTGGTAAGATTTTATATATTTTACGTTTCTATATCTTAAGCGAAGCTCAAATGTGAAATATTAGTTTCTGTATGTGCATTATCCTCTCAATTAGTAACATGTTAAGGATTATTTTTCATTTTATATTGGTGCTACGGACCAACTCTCATTTAACCAACATGTGCTGTGGGTGCGGTAAGTGCTGCCATCTGCAATGTCGCTGTAAACGCAATTCTCGCGGCACAGAGCAGGCAGTATATAGAGATTGAGACGGCGGTGGTGATCTCACTTGGTATTCTATTCGTCATGATAGAACTGTAGATTTTTTGAACTGTTGTACGTGCAGTTACTAGATTACAAGTGACGGGTTCCCTGAACGCTTTCCTAAAATTAATGAGCATACATTACCAACTTTCTGCTGACTAATCAGTGTGATATTGGTAGGTTAAATAAGGTATACCGAGTAATTGCCGGCTGATATGATTAGAAGGTTTTAAAAATGCTAAACTCTTAATGTTGCGTGTTGAGGATGCTATCTGGGGCAAAGCAATCAGTTATGCACGTAAGTGGCAGGTAATTATATACTCAAGTTGAGTGGTGTAAAATAAAACAAAAGAAAATAATATTCCCACAGTAATTAATGTTGTGTAAATTCAGAAAAACACAATACAGTAACTAGGTTAGATAGCAACAATAATAATAATGTTATTGGTTTTGCGTCCCACTAACTACGTTTACGGTTTTCGGAGAGGCCGGGGTACCCAAATTTTGCCTCGCACGAGTTCTTTAACGTGCCAGTAAATCTACCGATACGAGGCTGACGTATTTCAGCATTTTCAAATACCACCGGACTGAGCCAGGATCGAACCTACCAACATGTGTTCGGAAGGCTAACTTTCTACCGCCTGAGCTCTCCAGTCCGGAATAATAATAATAATAATAATAATAATAATAATAATAATAATGATAATGATAATCCACAGCCTGTTTCCAGTCATTCGACCGGGTCAGGAATGGAATGAATCTAGCGGCGAGGATAGGAATTGTGCCGGCTGCCGAAGCCTGTCGCACTCCTGTGGGGCAATGATTAATGAATGACAGATGAAATCAAATGATAGTGGGGAGTGTTGCTGGAATGAAAGATGACAGGGAAAACCGGAGTACCCGGAGAAAAACCTGTCGCGCCTCCGCTTTGTCCAGCAGAAATCTCACATGGAATGATCGGGATTTGAACCACGGAACCCAGCGGTGTAAGGGTGAGTCCGGTGCGCTGCCACCAGAGCCAAGGAGGCCCCCAATACTACTACTACTACTAAATAATGATAATAATAATCACAAGACACGAGATATTAGATACATCCATTTTCAGGAAAAAGTTTGAGAAGTATGGGGGTTCCAGGAGAAAGAGGAAAAGCAAAGGAAATCTGTCTAGACAGGGGAAAGGAGGAGAGAACATAGTGAAAGAATGAAGACATATTGGAAATAGAGGAAGGCAAGGAGAGGAAGAAAATCACGACGTTACTTCATGTGGTCCACTGCTAGCCAAGGTAGATGATCAACCACTTCCCAGCCGAACTCATGCAGAACAGTTGCTGAGCGCCGAGCATTGCCATGGATCAGCACAACACCTGCACCGAGCATTCCAGGCCTCTTGTTTAGAATGGCCAGCATTGCCATTGATCAGCACAACACCTGCACTGAGCATTCCAGGCCTCTTGTTTAGAATGACCAGCATTGCCATGGATCAGCACAACACCTGCACTGAGCATTCCAGGTCTCTTGTTTTGAATGGCCATTGCGATTTCCGTAGAAACTTCATCACAGACCGAACCTCGCAGACGGTGGGAGATAGAATACGAGCCACTGGTCCTGTGCTACTGACACCAGGCGAGACTTGACCGCTCGGTATTTGATTGCTACGTCGCCGCGCATACTCATATTTCCCGGCGAAATACGTTTACTTTAAGGCTAAACCTAATTTCTGAATGGCCTACGTATATTCAATTCGAAAACGGAGGTTCACTCTCTGTGGTAGCCTAACATGAATGAATTATGACAATCTGTTCAGTCGGATCTTTGCCTACTTTCTGGATAAGAAACCCAAAGGAGCGTGATTCGCCGAGGATGAAAGGGAATTGGGGATCGCTCGCGATGACATTCTGAAACAGGATCGTCTTCGAAAGAACTAGGACAACCCCGGGGTTTCCTCGCAAGACGCGGACTGAAGAGAGGGAGGAAGCATTTGAAATGACATGGTCTACAGCTGATCGAATCAAGAAAAAGGTCACCATTGCATGTTAGGATGCCGTCGTACGATGTCGGTATGTAAAAGATCTCTGATGACACATTAGGTGTTTACCCGACAAAATTAATTAAAACTCTGCCATAGACGCCCAAGAGAGATTCGGTTTACTCGGTCTGCCATCTAGTGCGCCTAGAGTAAAACGGAACGTCGAAATTGACGAACAGACAGCCAGATGGCGTCAAATTAAAATGTCTGCACACGGTATCTGAGGCCATACGATTATTATTATTATTATTATTATTATTATTATTATTATTATTATTATTATTATTATTATTATTAGTATATATAATTCGCTGGGGCCATCAAAGACCACGTTAAGTCTTGCTGCATTTGACACTGAACTTGGCCTTCTTTAGAGCCCAAATTTCCCTCATTCTTTGTGAGTGGGCGTGCTTACGCTCCTCTATCCAAGGGGCACCGTGTCTTCTCTTCGGTTGCTCGTCTCGTTTTAGCCCGTTCGTCAATATTTTCTGCGGAAGAGATCTCTGTTAAGGGCGTCTTCAGCTGAGATATGTAGAATTTGCAGGTCTTCTTTTGGTATTTCTAAACCAGGGAATTGTGGTTTTGGGGTTTGAATCAAAAAAGTGAAAGATTTCTTTAGTTAACTTTCTTCCGTCCATTCTTTTCAGATGACCGTAAAATCGTGCCCGTCTTTTTCTGATTGTGTCGGTAATTTTCTCTATTTTGCTATAGACTTCCTTGTTGGATCTCTTTTGATGGATTCCATTTCTTACTTTGATCCCAAGATTCCTCTCACAGTTTTGCGTTCTCTTTTCTCCAGTTCTTCAAGGAGTCCTTTGTTGGCATTTAGAGACAGGGTTTCGGCTGCATGTAGAACTACTGGCTTCAGAACTGTTTCATAGTGACGTATCTTGGTGTTTTGGGAAAGGCATTTTTTGTTGTAGATTGTGCGGGATGTTTGGTAGGTTATTTCCAGTTTGCGTACTCGCTCCTGAAGTGCTTCTTTGTCCAGTCCATTTTTCATGATGATCTCACCCAGATATTTGAATTTGTCCGCTCGGGTGATTCCCCGTATTTTGTATGGAGTTTTGGTGGAGCTTCTTTGATGTTAGTCATTACTTCTGTTTTCTCAAACGATATCTGCAAACCAGTTTGTTCGGCAATTTCCTTTAAAATTTCAACTTGAGCTCTAGCGGTTTCTATGTCGTTTGAGAGATCAGCAATATCGTCGGCAAATGCTAAGCAGTCTGTTGCGATCCCCTTGGATTTCGTTCGTATTCTCAATGGACTGTAGTTGGTTTCCTGTAATCTCACCCGCCAGGTTCTGATGATCTTTTCAAGAACACAGTTGAAGAGTATCGAGGATAGCCCATCACCTTGTCGGACTCCTGTTTTGATGTCAAAGGAATGCGAGAGACATCCGTGGAACTTCACCTTGGATTTTGTATTGGTCAGGGTGGCTCTAATTAATGCTAACAGTTTCAAATCAACTCCAAATTCATTTAAGATGTTTAGCAGGACTTCCCGGTCAACGGAGTCGTACGCTTTCTTAAAGTCCACAAAGACAGACACATACTGCTTGGACCTTAGTGTACAATATCTGATGATCGTTTTGAGATTTTGGATCTGTTCAGCTGTTGAGCGACCTTTTCTGAACCCTCCTTGGTATTCACTTATTTGATGTTCGACTTGTGCTTCCAAACGCTCCAGGATGGCAAGTGATAGAATTTTGTAAGTCACGGGTAGCAAAGATATTCCTCTGTAGTTGTTGATGTTCTTCATGCAGCCTTTTTTGTGTAATGGATGGATCAAAGCTATTTTCCAATCTGCGGGTAGGGTCTCCTTGTTCCAAATTTCTTCTATTTGCTTTTGCAAGATATCAAGTGATTCCTCTGCGGCATATTTCCATAGTTCTGCTACTACTGAGTCTTCCCCCGGCGCTTTGTTATTTTTGAGACGGGCAATGTGGCGCTTGATTTCATCTCTGTCGGGTGGTCTGGAATCTGGGTACCTGAGTAAGGGTTCCTTGGTCTCAATGGCGCTTTGCGGTTTAGAGCAATTAAGTAAATTCTTGAAGTAATCTTCCAGAATGGTGCAATTTTCTTCATTTGACGTCACCAGTGTGCCGTCCTTTCGCTCAAAGCATAGAGATGGTGGTTTATAGCCAGTGAGTTTGCGTTTGAAGGCTCTGTAGTACTCTCTGCTTTCATTCTTCCTAAAGTTTTGTGCTATCTTTTCAATGAGAGATTTTTCGTATTTATGTTTCTCAGTTCTGAACACCCTAGCTGCTTGGGCACGTTGGATTTTGTAGGTTTCCCAATCATTTTCTGATTTCGTAGAGTAGTACTGTTTCCAGGCATTGAGTCTTTCTTGGAGGACTGATTCGCAGGTACCATTCCACCAGGCATGCTTTTTGCTTCTCTTGATTTCTGCAACGTCTTTGGCGGCCTCAACAAGGAGACTTTTGGCGTTGTTAAAGTCACAGTCATTTGGTCTAGCCTTCTCCTGGAACTCCTCGACCCTTTGCCGAAGTTTATCATTGTCGAAGCGTGTGATCTGTTTGGTTGTCTTCTTTATGTTTGCGGGAATTGGTTCGAATTTGATAAGAGACATACAATGATCTGAGGCCACATTGATGTCTTTCTTTACCTTGACATTCATAATCTCAGGGCTGTTTCTTCTGGAGATTGCAACATGATGAATGTGGAACTCTCCGAGAGCTTGGACGGGAGAACGCCAAGTCATTTGCTTTCTGGGTAGATGGCGAAAGTGGGTCGACATGACCTGCAGGTTGTGATTTTTGCAAATGGACACTAGTCTTTTGCCGTTGGGATTGGTTCTTTTGTGAGCAGGGTAATTTCCTATAACTTTCTTGTACTTCTGTTCACGACCTAGTTGGGCATTGAAGTCACCCACAAGAAGCTTGGCATGGTGTTTGGGGATTTTGTTTAATTTTTCATCCAGTAGGTCCCAGAAATTATCAACTTCGTCTGGATCAGACTTGTTCTTATCGTTTGTAGGAGCATGTGCGTTAACTAGGGCGTAGGTTTTGTTCGCGCATTTAATTGTGAGTGTAGACAATCTGTCATTCACAGGTTCGAAATTTGCAACCGATTTAAGGAGCTTGGTTCTAACAGCAAACGCGGTTCCAAGCATCATAGCTCCATTGAGGATTCCTCTTTGCGCTTTGCTCTTGAAAAATCGGTAGCCTTCGGATTCAAAAATCTCTTCATCTGGGTACCTTGTTTCCTGTAGGGCCATTATGGATATCTGATTTTCGTGAAGAGCTTTGGTGAGGGTTTTCTGCTTGCCAGTTTGTGTAAGTGAATTTATGTTGAAAGTTGCTAGAAAGGTTTTAGATTTTGGCCTGAGTTTTTGACTCTTCGGGGTACACCGAGACGCTCCGACTCGTCTCTTGCATGATGTCGAGTCTCCCCCAGAATCCGAACGAGACTCGTGCGCCGTGGCGTTCACGACGAGGGATTTATCCGAAGATTTACCCCCTGGGGTATGTTTCTTGAAATGTTGTGCCATCATGCTTTTTGACTTGACTTTGCTTTGGAGGGGTACCCATCCTTTTACAACTAGGGTTGTTAGCCCTAGAGGTTGCCTCAAGATGTTTTCTGGCTTCTGGTCATTTACCAGTCTTCGCCGTAACCCTGGCAAGGGACCAGTTTTTTTTCACGGTGGTATTTTATTTTCCTACTACCCTCTGACTCTGCTGGCGGCAGAGCCAGCGAGCTTCCCCAATTCCAATGGGACGCGCCCGATGGAGGTAACCGGTAAATCCTCACACGGGATTATTATTATTATTATTATTATTATTATTATTATTATTATTATTATTATTATTATTATTATTATTTTAGGGTGGAAGTGATGGAGCTTCCGGGTTTAAGGAAAATAAGGCCAGATGCGCTCTTGCCATCGGGCTGCAGTCGATTTGAAAAACTCACCTGAAGATGCCAGAATTTGAAGCGAGGACATTCAGATTGAGAGTCGAATTGCCAGACAACTACTTCACACCAATGATGCTGACAGAGCCAAAAAGTGCGTTGTAGAGGGATATGTTTTAACAAACTCTTCCCCCCTGAATTACTATAAATTCTGCATAAAATAAGATTCAGTATGTCTTTCTCCTGTAGGGAGATAATGACATAGTATCCTTTCGCTTCTGAATAGTGGCATTCAGACCATGACGAATGCGTCTGGGTACTGTGATAGGTGCTACTCATACTTATTTCTTTCGTAATTGAAAGTCATCTACAAGAATGGACTGTAAATGGAAAGTCCAGTGACGGTCTTTCCTGTGTGGTTTGTGCCTCGCATTGTTGCTGTCTTGTAATCTTGATGAAAGTTTATTACTGTTGAGCATCTGAACAATATACAGTAATCTTTATCAATACGTAAGCCTCTCCGAATAATTACATAACATAATGTAGGAAGCTATTTTCTCTTATCACTGACGTCACGTATCAGAAGGCCATGGTCAAAAATTAGATATTCAGCTGTCATTGTGACGTGGTCAAGCAAACATTCTGATGCTGGCAGATAGAAATGTTTATTTTTTTTTCATTACCGAAATGTTCATTCATAGTCAATTTGGCCAGTTGATCTCAATAGCTTACGTAGATAAGTAGACTTAAAGAATGCTGGGATGAGATACTCTTTTTGTTAATGAGAATTTATTGAAGCTCTTGTGTTCCGTTGTATTCATAAGACATCCCCAATTGCGATTAGTCAGGAACATAGACAATGCAGAAGTGACAGTCCACAAACTTTTGGTGTAAAGTATACCTTCTTTGAACACCATCTACATTATTTTAATAAATTCTGTTTTTCACATTTAATACAACGACTTCTCAAATTCTTGAAGCAGTTGTCAGTTGTGTTTTGAAAATGGTCTTAATTTTTTGTAACAAGTCCACCTGAGATCTATGGTTACTGATGTTGGTGTTGCAAACGCGGTGAGATCTCTTCTGAGTGCATTTAGGGGTTTGTAGTAAGGATGTGAAAGAGAGGGCGTATGAGTCTCTGGTAAGACCCCAATTAGAGTATGGTTTCAGTGTATGAGATCCTCACCAAGATTACTTGATTCGAGAACTGAAAAATATCCTGAGGAGAACACAGCACGATTTGTTCTTGGAGATTTCCGACAAAGGAGCAATGTTACAAAAATATTACAGAGTTTGGACTGGGAAGACTTGGGAGTAAGCAGACGAGATGCTCGACTAAATGGTATGTTTCGAGCTTCAGTGGAGAGATGGTGTGGAATGACATTATTCGACGAATACACTTGAGCGGAGCTTTTCAGAATAGGAAATATTATAATATAAAGTCGGAATTCAAGACGAAAAAAAGGCACAAATATTCATTTATAGGACGAAAAATAAGAATTGGATTAATAATATCAAGGGAAATGTTCGATAAACTTCGAAATTCTTTGAAAACGTTTAAAAAAGCCCAGGTAAATGATTGATTGATTGATTGATTGATTGATTGATTGATTGATTGATTGATTGATTGATTGATTGATTGATTGATTGATTGATTGATTGATTGATTGATTGATTGATTGATTGATTGATTGATTGATTGATTGATTGATTGATTGATTGATTGATTGATTGATTGATTGATTGATTGATTGATTGATTGATTGATTGATTGATTGATTGATTGATTGATTGATTGATTGATTGATTGATTGATTGATTGATTGATTGATTGATTGATTGATTGATTGATTGATTGATTGATTGATTGATTGATTGATTGATTGATTGATTGATTGATTGATTGATTGATTGATTGATTGATTGATTGATTGATTGATTGATTGATTGATTGATTGATTGATTGATTGATTGATTGATTGATTGATTGATTGATAAGAAACTGTTGACATGTCAGAGACAATAGTTTGAAGATGTAATTTCGCTGCTGCAGAGTCCCGGGCGACTGTTCAAGATCAACTTTATGTAAAAGCTTAAGTGTCATATATACGTGTAATTTGTTAGGAAGGAAGCCGTACTTTTCAGTTGTCAAACACACACAAAAATCAATATCAATTATAACGCTATAAACATACCTGTAAAAACAAAAACATACCTGCATAATAGTGTGTATTTTTACAGGTGCGTTTATAGTGCTATAATTTATATTGGAATTTCTGTGTGGTTTTATGTTACATCATGTTTTTGTAATAACGGAAGGAATATTGATCCAGGGGTTGTATCTCATTATTGGGCGGTATTATCTTCATCGTCAGTCTGACAGGGTCATGTCCTGCATCTTCCACGTGCTCGAAGCTTTCGTTTAGATTCTTGTGGTATCCACAGTGACACAGAAAGTGTAAAGAAAATTCTTGAAGCCTTTACCTTCCACCCCGCCAAGGGTCTTCATGGAAATAAATTCGCTTTTATTTATTTATTTATTTATTTATTTATTTATTTATTTATTTATTTATTTATTTATTTATTTATTTATTTATTTATTTTACAATTCATGTAACGAAACCTGTATCTCTCCCACCTTCAGGGTGTGCTATTTTAACACGGATATGTTTTTGGCCTGGAGCTCCTATCTGGAATTAACGCCATCAGTCCCCCTGTGGGTCGGGGTGGTAGAATAACACCCACGGTATCCCCTGCCTGTCGTAAGAGGCGACTGAAAGGGGCCCTAGGGGCTCTCAACTTGGGAGCGTGGGTTGGCGACCACGGGGTCCTCAGCTGAGTCATGGCATTGCTTCCACTTACTTGTGCGAGGGTACTCACTTTCATCTATCCTATCCAACCTCCCTTGGTCATCCCTTGTCCTTTCCGACCACGACGGTATTAGAGCACTCGAGGCCTAGGGAGGTTTTCACTTTCACGCCCTTCGTGGCCATTGTCTTCCTTTGGCCGATACCTTCATTTTTCCAAGTGTCGGATCCCTTCCATTTTTTTCTCTCTGATTAGTTTTATATAGAGGATGTTTTCCTACAGTAGATGTACTTCTTCTTAAAACAATAATCACAACCATCCATTTCCCTGACACTATTGCAACGATGGCAACCAATGTTCGTCTATGTATACTTGTTCAGTAGCGTCATCTTCTCACTGTGCTCTTTCTTCCTGTAACCAAGAGCTTGAGAAAATCTCATATCAAGTGAACCACGTTCTGCTACTCAGTCCAGAATTAACATTCTTGAACTGGCCGGAAAACAAACCCAGTGCCTTGGAATAAGAGACATGCACGCTACGTCAACACTACAGGCCTGGCTAATAATAGGTGGTGATTACTGTTTTTTTTTTTTTTTTTTTTTTGCTAGTTGTTTTACGTCGCACCGACACAGATAGGTCTTACGGCGACGATGGGACAGGAAAGGGCGTGGTCTTAATTAAGGTACAGCCCCAGCATTTGCCTGGTGTGAAAATGGGAAACCACGGAAAATCATTTTCAGGGCTGCCGACAGTGGAGTTCGAACCTACTATCTCCCGAATACTGGATACTGGCCGCAATTAAGCGACTGCAGCTATCGAGCTCGGTGGTCACTGTTTTAAGAGGAAGTACAACTAGGCAACCATCCTCTATATAACACTAATCAGAGAGAAAATATGGAAGGGGTCCGACATTTCGAAAACTGAAGGTATCGGCCAAAGTAAGACAAGGGCCACGAAGGGCATGAAAATGAAAGACTCCCTAGGCCTCCATACGTAATACCGTCGCGGGGTCTGAAAAGAACACGAGTTGACCAAGAGAGGTCGGATAAGATGGATGAAAGTGAGGAGCATGCCACAAGTAAGTGGAAGCAATAACAGGACTCAGCTAAGGCCCCCGTGGTCGCCAACCCACGCTCCAAAGTTCAGAGCCCCTGAGGCCTCTTTTAGTCGCCTCTTGTGACAGGCAGGGGATACCGTGGGTGTTATTCTACCGCCCCCACGCACAGGGGAAAAAATAATAGGCCTAATATTATTTTTCTTTTTTTCTTTCTTAATATCTACCTCCTAGGGTTGGTTTTTCCCTCCGACTCAGCGAGGGATCCCACCTCTACCGCCTCAAGGGCAGTGTCCTGCAGCGTGAGACTTGGGTCGGGGGATACAACTAGGGAGGTGGACCAGTACCTCGCCCAGGCGGCCGCACCTGCTATGCTGAACAGGGGACTTGTGGGGGGGGGGATGGGAAGATTGGAAGGGATAGACAAGGAAGAGGGAAGGAAGCGGCCGTGACCTTAAGTTAGGTACCATCCCGGGATTTGCCTGGAGGAGAAGTGGGAAAACACGGAAAACCACTTCGAGGATGGCTGAGGTTGGAATCGAACCCACCTCTACTCAGTTGACCTCCCGAGGCTGAGTGGACGCCGTTCCACCTCCGGGGTTGTCAGCTATTCACGTTAACCATTAAACCACAGAGGCGGATAATAATAATAATAATAAAATTGAACATCCTAAAAAACAAGAACGTAAAATTATTAGGAACATTTTCGGTCGCACAAAAGAAAATGGAATATGGATCAAAAGGCGAACTGCAGACTTCTATAGTCATACAGATAGTTTCATCAATACTGCACGGAGGAGACGTTTGGCATTTTTTGACACATATTTTTAGTATGGATAATAATAGACTAACAAGAAGGTTATACAATGAAAATAAATTCCCAAAACGGGAGAATACGTTGGCTAGAGGAAACAAGAGAGTAGCTGAATACATTTAATATCGAAGAAGGCATAATGATAAATCGCAAAATCTTCAGGATCTCAGTAAATAAACACACATTTATGATGAAAACTAGCAGCACGACTGATACAAAGTGGTCAAAGGAATGGAAGAGGCAACACAATGAGTTCATGAAGAGATTTTTGGAAGAATAGGAAGGCGAAAGTCATTAAGCCAATGAACAAGTTACAACGCACTCTATGAATTGGCATAACTAAATAATAATAATAATAATAATAATAATAATAATAATAATAATAATAATAATAATAATAATAACTATCAGTTTCCCGCTGGCTCCGCCCGCAATATACGAAGTATGGTGTTGTTCGTTACTATCCTCACGGATGTATTTGCAAAGTTTCGAGTTAATGAAATAAAGAACATGGTCTGCTGTGGTAATATAATGTAATTTTATATCAACAAAACACTTGAAAATATATCATACAAAGAAATTGAATTAAACGCTCCTTGGAACAACACTACGCGCCGAACTGTTAAAAAGTCCTTCAAAGATCTTCGTCATGGAGACAAATGTACTCATACCTTTTCTCAGAATTTACCAATTTAAGTAGTTATTACCTCAAAAGAAAGCGCTTCATCCACTGAGTGTTTTTAGACCAAAACGAACTGCGTACCTCAATTAGAACGAATGATATGATGGCTTCAATGAGAAAAAAATGTTGAAGAAATGAGACGTCAAATTGAATGTGCATCATAACTTTCCTCAGAATCAACCAATTTGAATAGTTAAGAGCTGAAATGAAAAAGCTTGATCCACTGAGTGTTCTTAGGCCAAAACGAACTCCGTACCGCAATTATAACCAAAGACATGATTGCTTCAGAGAAACAAAAAATTGAAAAATCAAATAATTTGAGGAAGGTGGAAGTTAAGTGATTTATAGTACCTGATGACAAATCTGTGCATGAATACCTTTCAGTTTAAAAAAAATGAAGGAAATCGACCGGATAGAATGGCCGGACTGGCTGACTTTAATTTTCATAAATCTTGTTAATATATAAACAACAACAATAATAATAATAATAATAATAATAATAATAATAATAATAATAATAATAATAATAATAATAATAATAATCTTTTTTACAACTTGCTCTTACGCCGCACCGACACAAATAGGTCTTGTGGCGGTGATGGGATAGGAAACAGCTAGGGGTTGGAAGGAAGCGGTCGTCGTCGTATTTAAAGTACAACCCAACATATGCCTGTTGTGAAAATTGTAAAACACGGAAAACAAAATTCAGGGTTACCGACAGTTGGGTTCGAACCCACTAACTCCGGAATGCAAGCTGATAGCTACGTGTCCCAAACCGCACAGCCACTTGCTCGGTAATAATAATAATAAGAATAATAATATATTTACGAGGTCTAGAATGTCTTTCAATTTTTCACAAATCATGAGCCTTACCATTTTGTGGATAACTTTTTTCTTTCGATTTGTCGGAGCTCTTTATCTCCCGTTTATAAATCGTAACAGGCTACTAAAAGGGCAACTACCAAAGAATCTATACTCGCTGTCTCGTCTTCTAACGTAAGACCAAAAACATACCCTTGATTCTTAGCTTTTACATGTAGCGGTGATGATGTACGAGTGCTATTTTTTTGTGCATTTCCCTGTTAGACCAAACCCAAACCTCATGGCGCAACAGCCCTCAAGGGCCTTGGCCTACCAAGCGATCGCTGCTCAGCCCGAAGGCCTGAAGATTACGAGCTGTCGTATTGTCGGCACGACGAATCCTCTTGGCTTTCTAGACCGGAGGCGCTGTCTCACCGTCAGATAGCTCCTGAATTTTACCCACGTAGGCTGAGTGGACCTTGAAACAGCCCTCAGATACAGGTAAAAATCCACAGTTCTAGCCCTTCAGCCAAGGAAATGTTGAAAACATCCTAACGATATGAGCTACTAGTTTTAGGCGAATACAATATAATAAAGTATGAGGATATTATTTATTTCTACAAATAACAATCCTTTTCTTAATCATCGTTATCCGGTCGATTAGATTAGCAGTTTGCCTTTTTCTACCACTACGAGCTCTAATGTGAGTCAATGCAGTTTCACTTAAGCACCGCTACGAGCGCTAATGTGAGTAAATGTAGTTTCACTTAAGCACCGCTACGAGCGCTAATGTGAGTAAATGCAGTTTCACTTAAGCACCGCTACGAGCGCTAATGTGAGTCAGTGCATTGTTTCATCTTAAGCACCGCTAAGAATGCTAAAGTAAGTCAATACATTGTTTCACTTAAGCATGGCTACGAGGGCTAATGTGAGTAAATGCAGTTTCACTTAAGCACTGCTACGAGCGCTAATGTGAGTCAGTGCATTGTTTCACCTTGAGCACCACTACGAACACCAATGTGAGTCAATACATTGTTTCGCTTAAGCACCGCTACGAGCGCTAAAGTAAGTCAATACATTGTTTCACTTAAGCACCGCTACGAGCGCTAATGTGAGTAAATGCAGTTTCACTTAAGCACCGCTACGAACGCTAATGTGAGTAAATGCAGTTTCACTTAAGCACCGCTACGAGCGCTAATGTGAGTAAATGCAGTTTCACTTAAGCACCGCTACGAGCGCTAATGTGAGTCAATGCAGAGTTTCACTTAAGCCCTTATAACTACATTCGGTATGGACATTTTTCGAAAAATAGAAAAAACGCCTAAAGGTATTGAACCAAGGAACACACTACAGAAAGAAATACGTAAATAAGTTAATTTGGCTAGGATTTGAATAAAAAAGAAAACGAGTAGAGAAACAAGTGATTTTCGAATTTGTTTTCAAGTTTGATAGAACTATCCAAGACTCACAATTTGAAACCTCTCCGGGCCCTATAGCCCTTCAACTTTTGGCACAAATGAGGAAATTGCTTAATTTTTCGTAGTATGGGGTCCCCTACTTTTTCTGCTGAAAAATGTTTTCAATACTAAAATCCCTGACCTGGCTGAGAATCGAACCCAGGCCTCCGGATAAGAGGCAGGTACGCTACCCCTACACCGCGGGGCTGGCATTTTCCTGTTAGACATCGCTGATTTTTTTTTTTTTTTACTGACTGATTTATGTTTTTAAGAATACATCACCGTAAAGGATTACGTGAAGACACACGGTATGTTATTATATAATAGAAGACAATCGCGATTCCGCTATTGTTTATAAAGACGGCTGTTCGGTCCGCTTCAAGTGAAGATCAAGGTGCGTGAAATTAAGTTTAACAGTCATACCTAGCGAACGGGTATTGTGCTCTTGTTTTGTCTCTTCTCATTGTTGCGTCAGGCTTGTAAATTGCATAAGGACTTGCTGACAGAATTTTCTAAATGTATCCGTTTATGAAACACGTCTTCGTGTTAATCATGAATGCTGCCTTGTCTTGAATGGGATTCTTTTCTCTCACATACTCCCCCGGGGCTGGTAATTTGGGGCATGTGGAGTGATAATCGCAGGGTCTGGAGATGAGTTTCGCACCGCTTTGTGAGGTGAAGTGATTGCCCCCTCTAGTGGTGATTATTGTTTTAAGAGGAAGTCCAATCGGGAAACTCTCCTCTGTTGTTGTTGTTGTCGTTGTTGTTTGAGTCATCAGTCTGCTGTGTAGACTGGTTTGATACAGCTATCCATGCCACCCTATCCTGTGCTAAACTTTTCATTTCGACATAGCTATTGCATCTTTCATCTGCTCTAATCCGCTTGTGATATTAATACTTTGGTCTACCCCTACTGTTCCTACCGCCTACCGAGTTGGACTTGCGATTAGGAGCGCGCAGCTTTGAGCTCGCATCCGGGGGATAGTGGGTTCGAACCCCACTGTCGGCAGCCCTGAAGATGTTTTTCCGTGGTTTCCCATTTTTACACCAGGCAAATGCTGGGGCTGTACCTTAATTAAAGCCACTAGCTTACCGCCTACACTTCCCTCAAAAACCAATTGAACAAGTCCTGGGTCTCTTAAGATGCGGCCCATCGTTCTATCTCTTGTAATCAGATTTAGCCAAATCATTCTCCTCTTACCAATTCTATCTATCCATCTCACCTTCCGGATTCTTTTGTAACACCACATTTCGAAAGTTCCTGTTCTCTTTTTTTCAAAGCTAGTTAACGTCCATGTTTTACAACCATACAATGTCACGTTCCAAACTAAAATCTTCAAAAACATCCTTCTAATTCCTATACTGTATTAATGTTCGAAGTGAGCAATTTTTTTTCTCTCTCCTAAGAAAGGCCTTCCTCTTGTGCTAGTCTGCATTTAACATCCTCCTTACTTCTGGCATCGTTTAATTATTTTACTGCCCGAGTAACAATATTCATCTACCTCTTTTACGACTTCATTTCCTGACGGGCTGAGTGGCTCAGACGGTTGAGGCGCTGGCCTTCTGATCCCAACTTGGCAGTTTCGATCCTGGCTCAGCCCGGTCGTATTTGAAGGTGCTCAGATACGTCACCCTTGTATCGGTAGATTTACCGACCTGTGATAAAACTCCTGCGGGACAAAATTCGGGCACCTCAGCGTCTCCGAAAACCTTCGAAAGCAGTTAGTGGGATGTAAAAAGCAATAACATTATTACTTCATTTCCTAATCTAATATTTCGTGCATCACCTCTCCGATTTCCTTTACAGCCTGTTCTCTATAAACATTGAAACGGACGGGACCAACTGCAAACTTTCCCTATTTCTTTCTGGATTGCTGCTTCTTTTTTAAAGCTCTCGATTCTGCAGACTGATTTTTTATATGGACTGTTGATAATTCTTTGTTGTCAGTATCTCCTCTTTTGACACTCTTCAGAGGGGGAAAAGCAGGAGGTCCGACACTTAAAAGAAAAAATAAGATAGTGGCTAAAAAAGGGGAAGGGCCACGAAGGCCGTGAAGTTGAAAGACTGCCCAGGCGGTTATGTAGACGAAATGTCACTGTAATATTTGTCCGAAATGGAAGGTCTGGTAGGCCTAAATGCAGCACGGTTGGAGTTTAAGGAAGCGGAGATTGTTATCAGTGGAATACTGTGTAGGAGGGATACTGACTGGAAGGTGATTGGGGATTTTAATGAGACTAAGGAGTGGGTATGTGGGAAACTGGGAGTGAGATTTCTAGATCCTAATGGGTGGGTAGGAGATAGGGATCTGCGCTCAGATGGCCTTCACTTGAACCGCAGTGGAACGTATACGTTAGGAAATTTGTTTAGAAGGGTTATAGACAGGTACATTCAGGGAAACTGGGTGGCCTAGGGAGCGGTGTTAAGCGAACAGGGATCGGGAAGTCAAGTAGGGATGACATCAAAATGTTGCTGCTCAACTGTAGAAGTATTGTAAAGAAATGAATCGAATTAAGTAATTTAATAGATATATACTCACCAGATATCGTAATAAGAGTTGAAACACGGCTGAGAAATGATATAATGGATGCAGAAATATTCTCATGGAACTGGAGTGTGTATCGTAGAGATAGGATAGGAATGGTAAGAGGGGGAGTATTCATTCTGGTGAAAGAAGAATTTGTAAGTTACGAAAAAGTTAAAGATGACAAACATGAAACTCTAGGTGTAATGTTCATCTCTAAAGATGATAGGCAACTTGATGTCTTTGGAGTGTACAGGCAGGCAAAGAGTAGCGCTGAGGCTGATTCAGAATTATTTGATAAGATAATCAGCTATGTTGGAAACGATATGGAAAGGAATGTGACTAGCAGATGATCTCAATTTACTAAATGGCAATTGGGAAGGTAATGCGAACAACAGGAACCATGAACAACAAATGGTAAATAAATTAATATGGGAAGTGCAGCTGATTCAGAAATTGATGGAACCAAGTAGAGAGAAGAATATTTTGGATGTGGTGCTGGTAAAACCAGATGAGCTCTATAGAGAAACTGAAGTAATAGATGGTATTGGTGATCACGATGCTGTTTTTGTCGTAGTTAAAAATAAATGTGAAAGAAAGGAAGGTCTTAAAATTAGGACTATTAGGCAGTACCATATGGCTGATAAAACAGGCATGAGGGAGTTTAAAAGAAGTAACTATGATCGATGGAAAACGGTAAATAAAAATGTAAACAGACTCTGGGATGGGTTTAAAGCAATTGTTGAGTAATGTAAAAATAGGTTTTACCTTTAAAGGTGGTAAGGAATGGTAAATATCCACTATATTATAACAGAGAAACAAAGAGACTAAGAAGGAGGTGCAGGTTGGAAAGAAATAGAGTTAGAAATGGCTGTGGAAGTAAGGAGAAATTGAAGGAACTTACTAGAAAATTGAGTCTAGCAAAGAAGTCAGATAAGGATAACATGATGGCAACCATAATTGGTGGTCATACAAATTTTAGTGAAAAATGGAAGGGTATGTATAAGTACTTTAAGGCAGAAACAGGTTCCAAGGAGGACATTCCAGGAATCATTAATGAACCAGGGGAGTGTGTATGTGAGGATCTTCAAACGGCAGAAGTATTCAATCAGCAGTGTGTAAAGATTGTTGGTTACAAGGATCATGTCCAGATAGAGGAGGTGACTAATGCTAAAAAGGTATTAAAATTTACCTATGATAACAATGACATTTACGGTAAGATACAAAAGTTGAAAACTAGAAAAGCGGCTGGAATTTATAAGATTTCTGGGGATATACTAAAGGCAGTGGGTTGGGATATAGTACCATATCTGAAGTACTTATTTGATTATTGTTTGCATGAAGGAGCTATACCAAATGAATGGAGAGTTGCTATAGTACCCACTGTGTATAAAGGAAAGGGAGATAGACATAAAGCTGAAAATTACAGGCCAGTCAGTTTGACATGCATTTCATATAAGCTTTGGGAAAGCATTCTTTCTGATTATATTAGACATGTTTGCGAAATTAATTACTGGTTTGACAGAAGGCAGTTTGGGTTTAGGAAAGGTTATTCCACTGAAGCTCAATTTGTAGGATTTCAGCGAGATATACTGTAGCAGATATCCTGGATTCATGAGGTCAGATGGAGTGCATTGCGATTGACCTATCTAAGTCATATGATAGGGTGGATCATGGGAGACTACTGGCAAAAATGAGTGCTATTGGACTAGAACAAAGAGTGACTGAATGGGTGGCTATATTTTTAGAAAATAGATCTCAGAAAATTAGAGTAGGCGAAGCTTTATCTGACCCTGTAATAATTATGAGGGAAATTCCTCAAGGCAGTATTATTGGACCTTTATGTTTTCATATATATATATATATCAATGATATGTGTAAAGAAGTGGAATCAGAGATAAGGCTGTTTGCAGATGATGTTGTTTTGTACAGAGTAATAAATAAGTTACAAGATTGTGAGCGGCTGCAGGGTGACTCGATAGTGTTGCGAGATGGACGGTGGGCAATGGTATGATGATAAACGGGGTTAAAAGTTAGGTTGTGAATTTCACAAATAGGAAAAGTCCTCTCAGTTTTAATTACTGCGTTGATGGGTTGAAAGTTCCTTTCGGGGATCATTGTAAGTACCTAGCTGTTAATTTAAGGAAAGATCTTCATTGGGGTGATCGCATAAATATGATTGTTAATAAAGGGTACAGATCTCTGCACATGGTTGTGAGGGTATTTAGGGGTTGTAGTAAGGATGTAAAGGAGAGGGCATATAAGTCTCTGGTAAGACCCCCAACCAGAGTATGGTTCCAGTGTATGGGACCCTCGCCAGGATTACTTGTTTCAAGAACTGGAAAAAATCCAAAGAAAAGCAGCTCTATTTGTTCTGGATGATTTCCGACAAAAGAGTAGCGTTACAAAAATGTTGCAAAGTTTGGGCTGGAAAGACTTGGTAGAAAGGAGACGAGCTGCTCGACTAAGTGGTATGTTCCGAGCTGTCACTGGAGAGATGGCGTGGAATGACGTCAGTGGACGTATATATTTGAGTGATGTCTTTAAAAGTAGGAAATATCACAATAGAAGATAAATTTGGAATTCAAGAGGACAAATTGGGGCAAATATTCATCTATAGGAAGAGGAGTTCAGGATAGGAATAATTTACCAAGGGAGATGTTCAATAGATTTCCAAATTCTTTGTGGGATTATTTAAGAGAAGACTATGTAAACATCAGATAGGGAATCTGCCACATGGGCGACTGCCCTAAACGCAGATCAGTGGTTATTGATTGATTGATTGATTGATGGATTGATGGATTGATTGATTGATTGATTGCTTGATTGATTGATTGATTGATTGATTGATTGTTTGATTGATTGATTGATTGATTGATTGATTGATTGATTGATTGATTGATTGATTGATTGATTGATTGATTGATTGATTGATTGATTGATTGATTGATTGATTGATTGATTCTTAGGGCGGAGTCTTCCCTTAAAACAATAATCACCGCCACACAAAGTCTCAGAAGTATAGGAATCAACTACACCGAGCATTTAAAATCGGTTTTTCGCCCGGGAATTGAAGCCACGGCCCTCTGGAATGAATATCATTACGCTGACCATTCAGTCAAAGCCTCCTTTACACTCCCGCTAAATATTCAAGAGCCGCCTAAATGCATATAATTGGCATTAAAGTGGAAACATTTCAGAGTTCAATGCAGTGCATAGTTAAAACCTCGGCATTGATGCACGAGGACAATTTCTCTTACCTAGATACTCAGTATTGTTCGTAGACAGCGAGCAAGGGGGCGTTCCACTTCCGGAGCTTCCGCTCAAACAGCTGAGAACGACGTCCTTGTCCCTGATCTTGCTGCTCGAGTAACACACGAACGAATGTCAGTGCCGGTCTGCGTGAGCTTCGATCGCCCTTTCACCTCCTTTCTACTGTCACATCTAACACTTGTTCGAAAGTGTGTTCCAGAGAATTCGAATCATTGAAAGTATTTTGCTTTCTTTAATGCAGTTTTTTTTCCAATTCTTTCAGATTCCCAAAATAAAATTATATAGAACCTCTCTTTAGTTCTTAAAAAAAATGAATTACCTTCTTTAGTACCATTCTTACTTGCATTTTATGAATATCCGTTTACATTTTTCCCGTTCGTAATAACTTGTATTGCGTTTACAATGAGGATACATTTAAGTCTAGAAGCTTCTCCCTGCTCTACTTTCTAATCGAGGTCATTTTGATGCGTTTTCACTAGTTGCTATCGCCGACAGAAATGTTTTGTATTCCCGAGTTAAATAAGTGAAACGTTTCTAGACCAAATATAACGTTCAGATTAATTGTTTTTATTTTCATTGTTAAATTCTGTCCCCTTTTTACCGAGCGATTGGCTGCGTGGTTTGGGCCACCTAGCTGTCAGCTTGCAGTCAACCCCACTGTTTGACACAGCAGGCATATGCTCGGGCTGTACCTTATTTAAAGCCTCGGTTTGTCCCTTCCCACTTCTAGCCTTTTCCTGTTCCATCGCCGCTCTAAGGCCTATGTGTCGGTGCGATGTAAAACAAATTGTAAAAAAAGACAATGGTTTTCCGTGGTTTCCCATTTTCACAGCCTTACTTAGGGCCACGGCCGCTTTCTTCCGACTCCTAGCCCTTTCTTGTCCCATCGTCGCCATAAGACCTATCTGTGTCGGTGCGATGTAAAGCAAATTTTAAAAAATAGATGTGTTTTTCCGTGGTTTCCCATTTTCACACCAGGAAAATGCTGGGGCTGTATCTTAATTAATGCCACGGTCGCTTCCTTCCCACCCCTAGCCCTTTCTTGTCCCATCGTCGCCATAAGACCTATCTATGTCGGTATATATATAGTCTATATATCCCTTTCTAGGTGGTAATATAGAACTCGCTGCTCTGTTCTGCAGTAAATCCGATTCATGTGATGTGTTTGTGTAGTCACTGGAATTCTGTAAGTCCAGCTCCGCCGGTTTGAATAGTTCAGGTGGTCGAGGGCTGTCCTTCTGAGTCCAAATTGGCAGGTTCTATCCTGACTCAGTCTGGTGGGCAATAGAGGTGCTCCTCCTATACGTTAACCTCGTGCCGGTAGATTTACTGGCACGTTAAAGAACTCTTGTTTTAGGACTAAATTCTGGCAGCTTGGCATCTCCGAAAATCTTTGTGGCTGAATTGCTAGCGTAGTGCCCTTCGGTGCGTAGGGCCCCTGGTTCGATTTCCAGACGGGTCAGGGGATTTTCACTACGTATGATTACTTAGCGTGATTAGCTGCCACCCCCGGAGGTCCGGGTTCGAATCCCGGCTCTGCCACGAAATTTGAAAAGTGGTACGAGGGCTGGAACGGGGTCCACTCAGCCTCGGGAGGTCAACTGAGTAGAGGTGGGTTCGATTCCCACCTCAGCCATCCTGGAAGTGGTTTTCCGTGGTTTCCCACTTCTCCTCCAGGCGAATGCCGGGATGGTACCTAACTTAAGGCCACGGCCGCTTCCTTCCCTCTTCCTTGCCTATCCCTTCCAATCTTCCCATCCCTCCACAAGGCCCCTGTTCAGCATAGCAGGTGAGGCCGCCTGGGCGAGGTACTGGTCATACTCCCCAGTTGTATCCCCCGACCAAGAGTCTGAAGCTCCAGGACACTGCCCTTGAGGCGGTAGAGGTGGGATCCCTCGCTAAGTCCGAGGGAATAACCGAACCTGGAGGGTAAACAGATGATGATGATGATGATGATGATGATGATGATGATGATGATGATGATGATGATTACTTTCTGAGGCTCGGTGACGGGGTATTTGTCTTCGTCTCAATACACATATTATGTATCTACACAGCACGCACCACGCTACAATGCACCACAGCAATAATAATAATAATAATAATAATAATAATAATAATAATAATAATAAGAAGAAGAAGAAGAAGAAGAAGAAGAAGAAGAAGAAGAATCTTAGTACAAGTCTAAGCCCAAATGTAAAACAAAATGGGGATCAAAGAACAGAAGGAGTGGTTGAATTGATGAGGAAGAGGTTCCAGTTCAATGGACACCTGTTGAGGATGGACAATAACAGACTAACGAAGAGAATCTTTGAATTGTCCAACTCATTGGCTGAAGGGTCAACGTTGAGGTCTTCGGTTCAGAGGGTCCTGGGTTCGATTGCCGGTCGAGTCGAGGATTTTTATCGCCTCTGATTCATTCTTCTGGCCCGGGGACTGGGTGTTTGTGTTTGTCCCAACACTTTCCTCTTCATATTCAGACAACACACTAAACTACCAACGACCACAGAAACACGCAATAGTGATTACATCCCTCCATATAGGGTTGGCGCCAGGAAGGGCATCCGGCCGTAAAATAGGGTCACAGGTGTGTGTGTGTGTGTGGGGGGGGGGGAAGCGGTAGAAAAGGAAGAAGGAGAAGAGAATCTTTGAATTCTTCAGGACGAGGAAGACAGAACTGAAATGGTTTCTAGAAGTGAGGTTGGACTTGACGAAGATGAGGGCTCCAGAAGATTATATCATGGACAGAAATTGGTGCGGGTGCGGGTGCTTAGAATACATCTACTGTATATACTGTCTGTCATAATGTATGTATGTTGGGTATTCAGCCCGAAGGCTAGTTTGATCCTCTACAGTTCCACCAACAGCTACCATAGATAGCCTAGATCACTGAAGAGACATACTAGGGAAATGAGGAGTGAGGTAGTTTCCAGTTGCTTTCCTCACCGAACTAAACGTTGATATTACATATCAGTCTGCCAAGCCCACTGAAATGCATGCACCAACTGACCCTATGAGCGACATTTTCACACCATTCATAACAAGGACTGGCTGCATAAGAAA